>NC_065443.1:46558550-46790799 GCF_917563875.1 Diabrotica virgifera virgifera | reverse complement strand
CTTATTTCTATTCTTATAGCTTTTGGTTTCCATTCTAATTTTTTAAACATTCGTCTAGGGTAGCGGAGTAAATGATATTCCTTTTTTTATTTTACTCTTTTCTTCATTAGCATTGGGTTGCTTTCAAGTTTTCGTTTATTTTATCGTTAAATGTTGCTTTCTTGTAAATCTTTTCGTAGATGTTTATACAGAGAGTATATCCTTGATGATCGCCAACATCCGGACCGGATAAGGCACTGAAGAAGAAGAAGATATCCTTGCGTTTTTCAATATATGATAGATTGCTCAATGTTCTATGGAATCGAAAGGTTTATGATAATGAACAAATGTCTACTGAAATGAAAATTTTATAGTTCGTACGTTTTTCTTTGAGTGTGCGTACTGATTTAAAATGATCAATATTGTGCTGTATGTATACTTTGCGGAACATTTCACCTGTTCGGGTACTTAGTAACTCGATTTCTTAGATTTGTAGAGTTTTAGAAAAATATAGAGAAACCACAATTTAAAATCCACACTGAAAATTTAGTTAGCTGTATCTGGACATGGGATTAGTGGTCCTTATTTTGTTGAAAATAAGAACTAGTATCCAGTTACTGTTATCCAAGAGCGTTACAGAGAGAATACTATCACATCAAACTTTTTGTTAAAGATTTACGAAATTTTTGTTGCACATGAAATGTGGGATTCGCAGGCAGTGATTTTAACAGAAAGCGCAACTTATAGCTGTAAGATTCATATCGTTACTAGTTACAAAATAAACATTTTTAAAACAAATAGTCGAGGCATTGAAGCACAAAACAAGGCCTTACTGTCGATTTTTGACGCAGTAAGACGGATTTTAATGCAAATTGGTGCGTTGGATTCGTGAGAATGTCAGGAAATTTTGTGAACTAATGTAATGAATAAGAAATCTGAAATTGCATTTGTGCATAAGAAAAATTCATTTCAAAAGTGCATTTTGAAATAGGCAATTTCAAAAGTGCATTTTGAAATAGGCAATTATTATAATTATAAATTTACAACTCGGTAAATTTTCTTATTCGGGGGTTTTTGGGGTCGCTGAAAACGAATATCAGGTCGGCGAGAGTGTGCAAACTACCTGGTGCCTGCAGCGGGTGTAATAAACGTCTTCCTCTGGAGTATTGTGGTAATTTATCATATAATTGGCTTAAACTCATTACTCGGGGGGTTGTTGGGGTCGATGAAAATGAATATGAGGTCGGCGAGAGTGTGCAAACTACCTGGTGCCTGCAGCAGGTGAAATAAACGTTTTCCTCTGGACAATTATGGTAATTTGTTAAATAATTGGCCCAAACTTGTTATTCTGGGGTCTTTTGGGGTCACTGAAAATAAATATCGCAACGACTTAATTCTAATTTCATAGGATATTATAAAAATACCTGATTATTTTGTTCAGGATCTTCATTTATTTTTTAATTTTGCGCTTAAAATTATATAGGCAGTATTGATATATTCTTAACTAATTTCATGTAGGATTTTTGCCTTTCTCTCTCACACGTTTGTATACACTAATATAACGCTTACACTGTAAGCAAAGCAGAACAGGTTTTTTTTCTTATTTTGTTTTCCTGTTATTTAAATAATTTATTTTAAAGAAGTGTAAAAAATATATCATTTTTTAATTAAATTAACGTATCTCAGCAACGCAGGCCACTGACACGGTTACAAAAGTAAGATTTACAATATGTTTAAATTACAAGAATTAAGAAAATTAAGAATTTAAATTAAGAAATTACAATATCAGTAAAATGATAAAAAACAACATTTATATGGCGTAGCATAACCGAGAGTCTTTGAGAAACATTATCACATTATTAAAGTTACTATTATCACTAAGAGTGGTCGTTTGGTCTTCATCCAGTTTATGTTGTCTTCGGGTGTTCGTGTATAGCTGGCACTCAACTAGTATGTGTTTGACGGTGACACGAGTGTTCCAGGTATGACACCAAGGAGGATTTACCTGGCTCATCAGATAACCATGTGTAAGACGGCCATGTCCAATTATTAATCTTCTCATGACAACTTTGTCCCTTCTACAAAGTGTTGGTATTTTTAAGGCAGGTATTCTGGGTTGAATATTATGGAGTTTTGAGTTCGTTCTATTCCAGAGGTTTTGCCAAACTCTCAAGCACATTTGGTTTACTGTATGTTGTACCCCTTAATGAAATTTTTGACCACGGCTGCCAACTTCTTATGGGTATGTACAATGCCCCGATAAGTTTCAGGGAACCGAATATTCCTGAGCAGTTTAAACTAAGTAATATCCAATTAGCTGAAACTTACCGATACAGAATGTACTTAATGGCTATTACCAAAAATAAAAAGATTTTCATTGGAAAAATTCTTTCATCTGTTGATGCATTTACCCAGCATTTAAAAAGAGTATATTTACAAACACAAATTTGGCTGCATGGAGAGGACAATAACAAGAACCCAACCGATTGGGGATGGGAATTACAAAATAATGTATTAATTCCAGTTTACAATTATTAGAAATAATTAATTCCTGAATGACTCAGCCACCTGGTCCTCCAAACATTTTAAATTTAATATTCTGTAGTTGTAAGTCAGACTGCGGCAACGCATGCCGGTGCAGGAAGCATGGGTTAGTTTGTAATTTATCCTGCAAAGATTGTGCAGGCTCTGATTGCACAAATATTGCATTGGACTCGAGAGTGGAAGGCAATAATGAAGAAAAAGGTGATAATGATAAATAAAATGAATTTTAAAGATAAATTACTCTAAATTTTGTATAATGAACTTTTTTAATCATAAATATATTACAATCATAAAAATTTATGTTTATTTATAATAAAAATACCACCCTTTTCGATCACTATAATTACATCGAAGAAAACAGATTACCCCAAAAACCCCCGAGTAACGAGTTTAAACTAATTATATGATAATTTACCATAATAATCCAGAGGAAGACGTTTATTACAGCCGTTGCAGGCACCAGGTACTTTGCACACGCTCGCCGACCTCATATTCATTTTCGGCGACCCCAAAAACCCCCGAGTAATGAGTTTAAGCCAATTATATGATAAATTACCACAATACTTCAGAGGAAGACCTTTATTACACCCGCTGCAGGTACCAGGTAGTTTGCACACTCTCGCCGACCTCATATTCGTTTTCAGCGACCCCAAAAACCCCTGAGTAAGAAAATTTACCGAGTTGCAAATTTATAATAATTGCCTATTTCAAAATGCACTTTTGAAATACATTTTTCTTATGCACAGATGCAATTTGAGATTTCTTATTCATTACATTAAGTCACAAAATTTCCTGACATTCTCACGAATCCAACGCACCAATTTGCATTAAAATCCGTCTTACTGCAAAAAAATCGACACTTCAATCCTTCAGTGCCTCGACCAAAAATAATTTTCGTAGAACAGACTTCGAGTATACAACTCACTCACCTGATCTGACAACACTTGATGCATATATTTGGGGCTTGCTTAAGATACAAGTATTTAAGTTTGGAAGTTCCGCCAGGAGGTATTGAAAAAAATACTCATACTATTTATAAATATGTTGGATAATATGCAAAATCGTTATAAAACTTGTTTGTGCCGCAATGGTGCATATCTTGAACATTAAATTATGCAAATTAAAAAGTAAATAATATGTTTACTGTCGGTACTGTTTATGTTGGCGAATACCTACTGTATTATTATATAATTCAATCTGAAATATTTCAACTACGTCTCGTTCTAATTCATTTTCATTCTAGTGTGTGTGTTTAGTATTAGCTCATCCCCCATAAATAAGTACATAAATAGTATATGTCAGTTTTATTCCAGGTTTAATTTATTGTTCCCCAAGCCGTATGGCGTCGGTAATGTATATATTAAATCACGTTGGTGGCAGACTGAGCCCTTGTCTTGTTTTCCTGTTGATCGTTATTGGTTCTGTCTGGTCTTTTCTAATATTTATTATTTCTGTCTTATAGTAAAGTTACTCTATATATTTTATTATCTATAACGATAACATTGTCTTTTTTTATCCTTCATCGGGAACTCCACTTAAGTTGGTCTGTGCCCATTGAATTGGCAAGTACCTAGCATCTTCGAGCAGGGAACCATGGCACCCTTTTAGCATGTGTTCCACTTTATCTATTAACATCGACTTGTAGTCATAAAATTTTAATATATTATATTATGTTAACCATATATGATGGGGTTAACACTATATAGGGTGAGGCAGATAAAGGGCCCATTAGAAATATCTTGAGAACTAAAGACAATTGAATTATGAAAATTGGAATAAGGGGGTTTTGAAGACTGATCTATTTAATGAAAATATTTTCATCTATTTGGTACTTCCGGTTATACCGGAAGTTGCTTATAACTTCGTTTTTTTAAATGGGACACCCTGTATATTTTTACATTTTTTGATTCTCCTCGATTTCTTCTTTCTTAAAATATAAGGTTTTGTAGTAATATACAGGGTAGATTAAAAGATAATTACGTTTTCTTATTAATTTCGTAGCAAAATTCCCACCCTGTAGGATTGTAGTAGTTTAACATAATAAACTCTATTTATGTTCAAATGATTTTTAATATAGTCTACTATTGTTAACAATTATTAGTGTAGCTAAATTTTTAATTTTAGTATACAGGGTGGGTCGAAACTCGGAATGAGTATTTTCTGAGTTTTCTTAAATGGAACACCCTATATTTTAGTATTGTAATGAAATGATATTTCATGGTACTTTTTACTTCTTAAGCTTTCCCTATACCTAACTGCTTTAGTTTGTGCTTAATTGTTAATCGCACCAACAATCTTACCTTCGATGGTATTTTGATACCTCAACCACTATTGGCAATTTTAAGTATCAGTATAGATTAATATGTATTTATTTCCAAAAAAATTATTTGTGACTGAATATTTTCACGGCCAACCTAATACAACTTCACCTATTTTGTGTTGCAATTAATGTTTGGCTTTAATCACCAATAACTCACAAATTAAAGAAGTTAGGTATAGGGAATGCTTAATAAATTAAAAAGTACCATAAAATAACATTTCATTACAATACTAAAATACAGGGTGTTCCATTTAAGAAAACTCAGAAAATACTCATTCCGAGTTTCGACCAACCCTGTATACTATAGTTCATACCTCAAAACCCCTGTATTCCAATTTTCAAGATTCTCTTAGCTTTAGTTCTCGAGATATTTCTAATAGGCCCTTTATCTGCCTCACCCTGTATACAGTGTGCTAGTTTCAAACTACTCGGCAGGATGCACTGAAGATGTTCTGTTTAGAACGAAAACGTTTTGCAATACATGATATTTTAAATAGTTTTTAAATAAACGATTTTATACCAAAATACATCTCGAAGTTTTTACTTCTGTATGAGTTTTTTAAACTATGGTATACAGCCAACTATTGGGATTTTCCCGTTGATTTTTTAATAAAATATTAGTTAAAGTCGATTCGCTTATCTGAGATACAACTGTCTAGTGACGTTAGTAATTTTTTTTTGAAGAAGTTGAGTTGCTAGACATGACTGGAAATTACTACGTAACCAAACATACCTGCTCTTAACCAATATTATTAATAGTAAACAGACATAAATAACATAAACATTAAGCCAATCAATAATTATTTATTTACACCATTATAATGTATTGATAACAAATGAGAAAATGATTTATTGTACAAAATAAAAATATTTTGTAGAAATAAATTCCACAAAATTTTATGAGATTAGTATACACGCCCACCATTTCTAATAATTCTTCTTTTTTAATGAAAGATTAAGTTGATTTGAGCAGTCAATGTGAGGTAGGAATTTTTGTGCTTTATGTTTCCTATTCCGAATGTGTCAAAGTGAATCTTGACTGAGCGAATTCAGTATAAAATTATTTACAAATACAGTTTTTATTCATGAAATAATCCTACCGAACTAAACTCGAGCGCTTAAAATTGCCGATTTGTGTTCTGCTTGTGACAATTGGACATTAGAAGCAGAACTAAAAGTTTATTATGGATATTTTCTTAAATGTGACAGTTGTCAAAACTAAGAAACTGGTTGCAATTAAACAGAAACAATCTACTTAAAATTATTCCCACTGTAATTATGTACATACAGTAGAATATTCCCGCTGAAATAATAATATGATTGGATATAATTAAACACGTGACTAAAAATCTTACTACAGGATCTAGGACGTTTCATCGCCGCCGTTTCGATGCCGCCAGTTCGATGCCGATGCCGGCCGATTCATCGCCAGTCAATTAATCGCTATCTGATATATTTCCGAATTTTCGACAGTTACAATTATTAGTTATTTTTAGTATTAATTAGGAATTCTAGGAAATGCGAGATATGACGGCGATGAAATGGACTGGCGATGAACCGGCGGCATCGAAACGGCCGGCGATGAACCGGCGGCATCGAAACGTCCCATTCCGTTACTACACGACTGGAAGTTAAAATCATTAAAAAATAGTCGCTATATTTTTTATGTAGCTTTCTATTGGTCAGAATCTCTATGAATGAAATAGTCACAGAAACAAGTGGTCTAAAAATTGCAATTTTTTTGAAACTTTGTGGAATAAACTGTTAAGACTTTTTATTGAAATTGCTGTGTACGTTTGTATGTAACTCTCCTTCATACAAAATATTTGCGCTACTCTCAGGATTTCTTTGTATACCAACACATTTTAGTTAAAGTATACACGTTAATTAGTGTCGTTTGTCCAACTTACATTAATATATGAAGAGTTGTTGCAATTTTGTAGTAGTTACCTACACAACCATAAATTTCGCCAAAGGTATTATAAAACGTTTGAGATTACCTATATGTGTCAACAGCCCTGTTTGTACAATATAAACTAATTTAACTTCTTACCTATTTATGCAAAACTTCCCAAGCTCTAAATGTAAATTTCAAAGCTATTCCAAGCTATTCCAAGCTATTACGAAGCTATTGTACATACCTATATTCGTATACCTTCAGCTTGACCGATGACTAATCAAAGCGTGTGTTGTTGAATACGAAAAAATATTTGTTAAACAAATTTTTCCGGTTTCTTGGTACTGCAACTGAAGTTTAACTTAAAAGTTTTAAATTAATTTCTTACTTGAAATATGTGAACTTATTCGTACTAAAAACTACGGGTAGAATAGGTTTTCAGAAAGATTTAAGGGAAAATATTCATCAACAACTATGACAACATGAAAAATAATAAAATAAAAGTTTTAATATTGCGAGGGTATTGTTATTTCAATGTACTTTCGATAGACTAATTATTCTTCAATATATTCTTCTGCGGTCCGGATTCCTTTATTCTTCAATCCTTCCCTGCATTACATTTTGTAGAAATGTGCATGTCCCGGCATTAGATGGACGAAGTATTCGAATTACCTCTTTTTTATGGTTAGTATTAATTCAGATCTTTAGTCCATTCGCAGTAATGAGTACTTCTTCTTCTTCGTTTGTGACTTATCAACCCAACTTTTTCTTAAAATTCGTCGATAGCGCCACATCTCAAAACTCTCAACGCGTTTTATATTGTTTTCTTTGAAAGTGTATGCTTTGACGCCGTACAAGAGAAACAACTAGCGAGAGAGAAAGAGAAACAGAACATTCCTCATTTTTATTAAAATAAACCTACTAATTTCAATACGTCTTTGACCTCGATATTTTGATCACTGTTCTCGTTTATAATAGCTCCTGCATATTTGTAATTATTCACTATTTGCATGGGGGTATTATTTACAGTAATGTCTGCATGTTGAATTGATAAATAGAAACTTTACTAAAGGTCTTATACTTGATTTTTCTGTCTTAATCTGTCTACCGTAGTTATTGCATACTCTAATCATATTCTCCAAAAGTTACAGCTATTCTGCATATCTTATGTTACATACTGCTTCCCTACTGACGATTTTTCCTTTTGTTTGCGTTTGATAAAACCTCCTTGCAAAAAATGTGTTCACCATAGATTTTAAAACAGTAGTGGAGATAATATACATTCCTGTCTCACTCCACATGCTAGTCTTATTACGTGTGAAACATCATCTTCCATTCTCATATTTTCTCGTTAACACCAATACAAATTCAGGATTGTTCTCAGTTCTTTATTACCTATGTCTTTACTCTCAAGATTATCTTTAAGTAAATCATGACGTACCCAGTCAGAAGCCTGTTCAAAATCTATGAAACAGGCGTATGTCTCTTGATTTATGCCCCAGCATCTCTATGTTCGAATATGTATGAAGTGCAAATAGAAGGTCTCTAGTGTCTATTGAGAAATTCACACCGAAAATGTTCATCAACAACTATGACAACATGAAAAATAATAAAATAAAAGTTTTTATATTGCGAGGGTATTGTTATTTCAATGTACTTTCGATAGACTAATTATTCTTCAATGTATTCTTCTGCGGTCCGGATTCCTTTATTCTTCAATCCTTCCCTGCATTACATTTTGTAGAAATGTGCATGTCCCGGCATTAGATGGACGAAGTATTCGAATTACCTCTTTTTTATGGTTAGTATTAATTCAGATCTTTAGTCCATTCGCAGTAATGAGTACTTCTTCTTCTTCGTTTGTGACTTATCAACCCAACTTTTTCTTAAAATTCGTCGATAGCGCCACATCTCAAAACTCTCAACGCGTTTTATATTGTTTTCTTTGAAAGTGTATGCTTTGACGCCGTACAAGAGAAACAACTAGCGAGAGAGAAAGAGAAACAGAACATTCCTCATTTTTATTAAAATAAACCTACTAATTTCAATACGTCTTTGACCTCGATATTTTGATCACTGTTCTCGTTTATAATAGCTCCTGCATATTTGTAATTATTCACTATTTGCATGGGGGTATTATTTACAGTAATGTCTGCATGTTGAATTGATAAATAGAAACTTTACTAAAGGTCTTATACTTGATTTTTCTGTCTTAATCTGTCTACCGTAGTTATTGCATACTCTAATCATATTCTCCAAAAGTTACAGCTATTCTGCATATCTTATGTTACATACTGCTTCCCTATTGACGATTTTTCCTTTTGTTTGCGTTTGATAAAACCTCCTTGCAAAAAATGTGTTCACCATAGATTTTAAAACAGTAGTGGAGATAATATACATTCCTGTCTCACTCCACATGCTAGTCTTATTACGTGTGAAACATCATCTTCCATTCTCATATTTTCTCGTTAACACCAATACAAATTCAGGATTGTTCTCAGTTCTTTATTACCTATGTCTTTACTCTCAAGATTATCTTTAAGTAAATCATGACGTACCCAGTCAGAAGCCTGTTCAAAATCTATGAAACAGGCGTATGTCTCTTGATTTATGCCCCAGCATCTCTATGTTCGAATATGTATGAAGTGCAAATAGAAGGTCTCTAGTGTCTATTGAGAAATTCACACCGAGAATGCAGTACGGCTCAGATAGGGCAATACATTTCTAATGGGGAATAAACGCACAGGGTTGTCGGTCTTCACCAGTTGTTGATTGTTCTCTCAAGAGAGTCGCACAGGAACTGTGGCAACACTGAATGCACATTCCTATCTTAACCTACATTTTCTGTGGCTACAGAAAATGTAGGTTTAAATATAAACATCTCGAAGACAAAAATAATGACAAATTTGGTACCCAACCAGAACATCAGTATTGTTGGGAAGGAAATAGAACTCGTAGAGAGATATAAATACCTGGGACATGAAATTACGATTGGCAGGGATAACCAGACTCATGAACTGAAGAGAAGAATAGGTCTTGGGTGGGCAGCATTTGGAAAACTGAGAGAAACTTTTAAAAGTGAGTTGCCCACATGCCTAAAGAGAAAGGTATTTGATCAGTGCGTCCTCCCAGTCTTGACGTACGGATCAGAAACACTCACCTTAACAAAAGCCTCGGCTACCAAACTAAGAGTCACGCAGAGAAGAATGGAGCGGTCAGTGTTAGGAATAACTCTGCGAGACAAAATCAGAAACGAAGAAATCAAGAGAAGAACAAAGGTGACTGACGTCATCGAGAGGATAGCCAAGTTGAAGTGGAGATGGGCAGGACACATAGCCAGAATGACAGATGGGCGATGGACGAAGAATGGAGGCCAAGAGAAGACAAGAGAAGCGTCGGTCGACCGCCTACAAGATGGACTGACGACTTAAGAAAGATAAATAAAAACTGGATGAGAGCGGCGCAGTATAGATGGGGTTGGAAACGAGGGGAGGAGGCGTATGTTCAGCAGTGGACTTTTAAGGCTGGATGATGATCTTAACCGTACTGCAAACCCAGTGTTGAATTTCACGTTAGTCCTTTTATGAATGCCAACTGCGTCTCTCTAATGTCAAGTTCCAACTATCTGTAAACGCGGATATGAATAATTTTTAGAAACATCTTAAGTAATGACTCATTAACGAGATTGAACGATGATCTGAACATTCTTTTGCATTAACTATTTTTGGTATTGGAATGAATGTGGGTGACAGCCTTAAAGAATAATACCATTATTTTATATGGCCTTAAACATAGTTCGTCCGCTATAACTTTTCCCATGCGTCACGATTCATTTTCAAACAAATTAAGTCAAAACATAAACTGAAGCGTACGCCGATGTGTGTAGTGTATAGTTTACAGTATACAAAATGTATATACACATCGACGTTCCTTTCACTTTATGTTTTGACCTAATTTCTTTGAAAATGAATCGTAACGCATGAGAAAAGTTATAGCGGAGGAAAAATAATAGAATTGTCGAATTGTTTTAATAATTCTGTAGGAATTTCATTGGACATCTGTTGTGTATGTATGTATAATGTATTGAAACCGTGGTAAATATATTTTATATTACTTTATTTCACAAATTAAAACGTGTGCACGGGCGCCCATTCCCATGGGCAGGGGGGCCGTGCCCCCTAGCTTTTCGGGTGCATCCAATGTATACAAAATGTAACGTGCAACATCTTTACGTCTGGCCCCCCTAAAAATTTTTATATAGACGCCCATAACTCCTAAGTAAGTAAAGTGAAGTTGGTTCAGTTAGTCCCATAGAGCTAAGAACTACTAAAATATCAAATATATGACAGCCCCGTTGGCTTTTCCATTTTTAGCATTTTTTATTGCGTTTTCTATTTCTTCTTTCAATATTTTAGGACCAGTTTCACTCTCTATATGCCCAAGGATTTTTTCTATGATCAGAAAATAATTCATTTATATGTAGGTATATTTAGTTCATCTCCGTAGTGTACTTTTGAAATCCGTGTATATATTTCTCTCTGTTCTTAAGTACTTACTCCGATGTGGCTTTTCTTTCAAATATCTGCTATTTAATATATTCTAGTTTACTAACGATGCCTTCAAAAAAGATACGATCTATTTAATCTACACAAGAAAGTAAAAGAAATGGCAGGGCTAAGAAAACAAAAAATCACTGGTGCACTTCTGGATAGACACGGTATTATTATACGAGTAACAGACCGATGAGAAAGGACAACGCTGGGCAGAATACATAGATGAACTGTTCGATGATGAAAGAGTAGACCTAGAAAACATAGAACTTACTTGAGAAGAAATAGGGCCAGCTATCACAAAAGAAGAAATAGTACAAGCATTAACAACAATGAAGAACAGAAAAAGCCGTGGGCCTGACATGCTTCCTATCGAATTATAGATGAACATCACATTGATGTTCTAGTGATACCCTTGAACCAAATTTATAGCTCAGGCGTATTACCCAAAGAATGGTTAACATCGATTTTTGTTTGTCTCCCCAAAAAGAAAAACGCAAGAGAATGCTCCGATTACCGCACGATTAGCTTGATATCCCATGTGCTGAAGTTGCTACTGAAAGTCATCCATACCCAAATATATCATAAACTGGACATGGATATTAATGATACATAATTTGGGTTTCGCAAAGGCCTAGAAAGGCGTGAAGCTCTTTTCTCACTTAATATCCTAATACAAAGGTACCTAGACGTCAAGTGAGATATATATGTCTGATTTATTGACTATAATAAAGCTTTCGATAAAGTACGACATGAACAATTAATGAATGTCCTGAAATTAAAGAAGATAGACTACAATGGCCTCAGGATCATATCTAATTTATACTATAAGCAGCGAGGTACGTGTTAACGAACAGCTGTCAGAAGAAATTGAAATTAGACGTGAGATGAGACAGGGATGAGTATTGTCGCCAGTTCTCTTTAATGGCTACTCGAAAGAAATCCTAAACCCTTGAGGGTGAAACAGCTAGAATAATGGTGAATGGAGTTCCCATTAACAACATTAGATATGCGGATGACACTGTCATCTTAGCCGAAAATATTGAAGATCTTCAGAGACTGGTTAACAGAATAGCGATATATAGCCAAGAATACGCTCTAACAATGAACATCAAGAAGACGAAATTTATGAAAATATCTAAAACTCAAAGAAATAACGAGAATCTCGTCATAAACGGAACCAATGTCGAACGAGTAGACCAATATGCATATCTTGGAACAATGATCAACTCCATAAATGATTTCTTCCAGGAGATTAAAATTAGAATAGCAAAGGTTAGAGCGAATTTTAACAAAATGAGAAAAGTGCTCTGCACAAGAGATCTAAAGCTAGAGCTAAGAGTAAAGTTGGCTAGGTGCTACGTTTTCTCGACTCTGTTTTACGGAATGGAAGCTTGGACCTTGAATGCGGCATCAATGAAAAAACTGGAATCATTTGAGTTGTGGGTATATAGAAGAATTCTGAAAATATCATGTACAGAACATGTCACAAACAAAGAGGTTCTGAGAAAGATGAATAAAGAAATTAAAGTCTTAAATACAATCAAAACCATAAAATTGGAATATCTCGGACATATTACACGTGGAGAGAGATACAACTTGCTCCAATTTATTATACAGGGAAATATTCAAGGAAAGAGAAGCATAGGAAGACGCAGAATATCGTGGCGGCGCAACCTGAGAGAATGGTACGGATGTACATCAAATGAACTTTTCAGAGCAGGCGTCTTCAAAGCCTGAATAGCTATGGTGATTGTCGACCAGCGTCGCGGAGATGGCACTTGAAGAAGAAGTTTACTAACCATAAATACACAAAAATATGACGTATTCACAACACTGCTCTACTTTATGTACTTACTTCATATTTCTCAATTTCCCATAAGACTATGCGAACATATTATTATTTATTATTTGACCAACGGTTTATATAATACCTTGTTATTACCCAATAATTCCCAATATTTCCTCATAATCTACACTCTTTGAAGCTTTACTTACTGGTCTATAACGGTTTCATAATATTTAAAATTTGATTTGCTGTTTGCTGAGATATACACACATAAAGCATTTACGGAACGGGGATAATATTGGAATCCCTTTTCCGGTTCTATATACGATTTTTCATCTTTACTTTTTTATTACACGAATCTTGCACTTTGAAGCCTTTATCGGATTTGTTGCGGGATAAATTTGTGCGTCATTTTTAGATGTTGATATTTAAAAAGACGGTACATTAATAATATAATATTAAAGCTAATTTAAAGATAATGGAATTCTGGAGCATAATAAACTTACCTATTTAACAAGTCTAAAAGCCTAAATTGGTGAAATATTCTCTTCCATTTTACTCTATTTTTTATATTGTTTTCACCCAATTTTGAAAAAATGTGAAAACTTTGAATTATCCACATTCGTCTGTGAACACAATTCCTCCGTCCGTCTGTCTGTGAACACAACTCCTCCGTCATTATACCAGGTAGAATAACAAATGAGGTGTCAAATGAAAACTTATAATCCAAGGATTGTACTAAAGGTGAGAAATTTAACATACATTGTCTGTCTGTCTGTCCGTCCGACCGCGAATATAACTCCTCCATCAATATACCAGGTAGAATGACAAATGGGGTGTCAAATGAAAGCTTATAATCCAAGGATGGTACTAAAGGTCATAAATTTGACATGGGCTGTCTGTCCGTCTGTCCGTCCGACTGCGAATATAACTCCTCCGTCATTATACCAGGTAGAATGACAAGTAGTAGTTTCTAGGCGATTAATAGTATCAGGCTTTATAATGCAGATCTCGGTGCCATGTAACTACACTGACCAAATATAGGATTTGATCATTCTTTGACATAATTTTATATGTAAGCTGATGTAAGGTTACATGTTGTGCAAGCTGCTTCAATTCTGCATTTTATTTCTTTACTTGGGTCTGGTTAGTCTGTATAATGTAGCATCCCAGATACATATTTAAAGTGTGTAACTCTCTCAACGTTTTGTTGATTTGTCTGTAGGGAAGCATTGTCTAAATTTGACAACTATAAATTTTATCTCAGAAGCATTCATTTTACACCCATTTCTCGTCCTGTCGTGGTTACTCAATCCTATACCTCTTGAAAGTCCTGGAGACGATCACATAAAGTAGATTTTAAATAACAACAGTGATAAAATGTATCCCTACATGAGACCTCGTTGAGTGCATCATGCGTTGGTTAATCTCCCATCTACCAGTACGACTGCTTTCTGCTTCCGATACAAGTTTTCTACGATACGTAGGTCTCTAACATCAGTGCCTTTGGATCTTATTATATTCAAAAGCATCCCATACTATATTATATTCTATCAACAGCCATTTCGTATTAGATGAAAATAATGTGGCATTTTTGGAGAAGTATATTTAAGATCGAATGCAATGGAATTATTGACGGGAGTCCTATGTTCAGCAGTGGACTCAAAACGGCTAATAAGGATGAAAAGTGCCATGCCAAAAAGTGCGTCACATGTACCCAGCGCCTTCCTAAATCCAAAATGGGTTTCTTCTTGGTGTCTCTCGTAATGATTTCTTATTATTCCATGAATAATGCGAAGAAAATTTTTCAATGCGTGGCTCATTAGGCTAATTAATGTGTATTCATCTTCTACTGCTTCTTCTTCTTCTTCTTCTTCTTCTTCATGTACATGTCCTTTCAGAACGTTGGTTGCCATCATAGCTATCTTATTTTTATTCACTGCCACCCTAAATAGCATGCTTGTATCAACGCCATACCATTCTCGCAAGTTCTTCAACCATGAGGTTCTTCTTCGGAATTACTATGTCTTCTTCTTCTTATACTTGTTGTAGATCTGTCGATCTGTTAATTCCGACGTTGAAGTATTTCTTGAGAGGTAGACTGCTAGCTATCTCTCCATCTTTTGGTGGTCTCCCCGGTGGACGCTTGCCTGCTGGTTTTCCTTCTAGAGCAATTCTTGGTAGTCTGTGCTCCTCCATTCCTTTTACATGACTGAACCATTCTCTTCGTCTTTGCCTGCCCCATCTGACTACGTCTTGCACGCCACATTGTTCCCTGATGATGTTGTTTCGTATTCTATCTCTTCTTGTCTTCCCTGCTATTGCTCTTAGTATCTTCATTTTAACTGTTCGTAGCATGCTTTTGGTTTTATTGGTGTCTTCTCTTGATTCAATGCCATAAGTTATAACAGGTCTGATGCAAGTTTTATAAATTCTAACTTTGCTGTCCATTCTCATATATGGGTTATTCCAGACCACATCTCTCAAACATCCGGACAAGACCAGAGGCGGCTCTAGCCCATGTAGCGCCCGTGTGCAGTCGATGCTCTGGCGCCCTTTGGTAGACGCGCAGTCAAAATGGAATAGTCGAATAGGTACCTACCTATTCCTAGTACTAGTACATAGATATTCACGGCGTCAGAACAACCTACCCAAAAGAGCCCCTGCAGACTTTTTATCGGCAGATAGTTTGCCTTCAAACTAATTTGTCGGCCAAATATCGGCCGACAGTTTACTCAGTGTGAGCTAACTAGAACTTGCGCTCACACGACGATTGTTTATCGGTCAATAGTTCAATTCTCTCCTAGTTTTGGTATCCAATACTTGTGCAGTGCGAATATTTTTTAAATATTTTGCGAAAAAATGGCATCGTCTAATTCACAATCGTTAATTGTAGAAACCTGCATGGCCCAATTAGCATGACTAGTTCATTGAAGGTGACTAAGATCATCCGATAAAAGGCGAAAAACTTTTTGGGTAATCAAGTAATTTAGAATACATTGTGTAGAATTTTCCACTAAATAATCTATCACTGAGAATTCATCATCAGCATCATCAACAGCTACTGCATCCATCGCCAGAAGGAAGCCTTCCTTAGGTGTATCCATTCATTTTAGTTTGTTGTTTTTTGCATCCATTCGTGACCAGCCTTTCACTTGATGTCATCAGTCCATCTTGTTTGAGGTCCGCCTCTACTTATTTTGCTAGTCCTTGGTCGCCATTTAAGAATTTGCTTCGTCCAACGGTTGTTTTCCATTCTTTCTATGTGTCCTGCCCAGTTCCAGTTTAACATGACAATCTTCTGGATTACGTCTGTTACTTTTAACCGTCACATCGTCTTATTTCTTTCACTGTAAATGATGATGCACTCAATACTCTCGGAATCTCTTCTTGGATTTCCTCCTCCGTTATATGAGAGCGATAATAACATGTCTGAATAATTTTTCATTGTGTGACTACTAACTTCAACAGTCAAATAAGAACTTTAGTACTAAATCGTTCGAGAATAGTCGGTCGCTGTTGATAGTGTGCGCCCTCTTCACCAACCCGACTGTTTAGTTGGCTCAGTATGCGCACTAACAGCCCATCCCGACTAAACTATCTGCCGATAAAAAGTCTGCAGTATGCGTAGTTCCGCTTACTGCAGTGTTTTATCCTTCCAGTGTTTTAATTTTTGAATGAACGAAAAAGTGTCATTATTTTGCTTTAAAAGTTTGGAGCGTTCGTCAAATTTAGTAATTGCGGTATCTAATAGGTAATAGTAAAAGTTTACTTTAAAATGTATTTTCGCGTCAGTTACTGATTCATCTTCCGCTTCCTATGTAAAAAATTTTCATATTTTATGTTGAAACAAAGTAAAGGACCCGCTCTTTGGTGCTCCGCGCCCCTAACATCCCGGCGCCCGTGTGCACCGCACACCCTGCACAATAGGTAAAGCCGCCGCTGGACAAGACAGCGGCCTTGTTAATTTGTCTTCTTAGGTTTCTGGCTGGGTCATGATAACTTGATAACTCTACACCTAGATATTTGAACTGGTTTAGCTGTTCTATTGGTTTTCCCTCTACCACTATCTTTCATCTGATTGGGTCTTTCGCAATGGTAATGCATTTTGTTTTCTGCGTGGATATGTTCATGTTGAGTCGTCGACATGCTTGATATAATCGATAAAGTTGTCTTTGTAGGTAATCCCCGTCCTCTGCAATCAGGGCTGCATGATTCGCATAGCACACCATACTGATTCTACTGTGGCCGAGTCTGTATCTTAGTTGTAGCGATTCCACATCTTCTATTATTTCATCCATTAGCATATTGAATAGAAATGGACTAAGGCTGTCTCCCTGCCTGATTCCTCCTGGTGTTGGTATGGTGGTCGTAGTGGTGTTGTTTGTTTTAATTTTTGTCGTGTTGTTATTGTTCATTTGTTTTATGACTTCAACAATAATTGCCGGTATCCTTTTTTGCTTAATTTTCTTTCCTGAATCCTTGATGTTCTTCTCTGTTCTTTATCTGTGATTCCAATGTATCCTTGAGTATGCCTGTGAATAACTTCATTGTCGTATTTAAGAGAGTTATTCCTCTGTAGTTGTCCGGGCATGATCTTTGTCCTTTCTTAAAAATCGATATTGTGATACTGGTGTGCCAATCTTGTGGTATCTCTGCTCTGTCTAAGATTTTGTTAAACAATGTTGTGAGACAATTAGTGAGTTTCTGACCGCCGTATTTCAGCATTCGGTATTCCATCAGTACCTATTACAATTACTGTGTAATATGCGTAAATATATGTAAGAAATAATATTCTGATTCAATTTTTTTTCACCCTCTTGCTTGAAAAGGTCCCCTTTTAACAAATTTGCATGTTGCCAGGATCAAAAAGCAGTCAAAAAATTTTTTAAACGTTTTTTTTTTTTGTTTTTTCCTAAAACTAATTTTTGGCATCGGACAATATATTTTTTAGAATTTTTAAATCATTCCAAATAAAAAATATCTTAAGTCACTTTTCTCTGAAGGTGATAGTTTTCGAGATATAAGCGATTGAAAATTTAAAAATAGCAAAATCGGCCATTTTTAACCCTCAAAAACTATGTGAAAAACCGAAAATTTCAATGTTACCAATGTGATATTCTATGAACAACGATTGATGAAATCCCGAAGAGCTTTTTGCAATAAAATATCGAAAACCCCTTTGTTTTTAATTGCTAATCAAGCGAACGAGACACTATTTTCAACCGTTGCGTTGCATATAATATAGGTATTATGTAATTGGAAAACATTTAAAGTTAAAAAAAAATTGTTTAAAAAATTTTTGGCCCATTTTTGACCCTGGTAACATGCAAATTTAGTAATGGGAACTTTTTCAAGCAAGATAATGAAAAAAAAAATTGAATCAGAATATTTTTCCGCACATATATTTAAGCATTACAATGTTGTCTACATGCAACGGTTGTAAATAGTGATGCGGTCGTTTGATTAGTAGTTAAAAAACAAAGGGGTTTTCGATATTGTATTGCAAAAAACTCTTCGGGATTTCATCAATCGATATATAAGTAATATCTACCTACCTTGGCAATATTAAAATTTTCAGTTTTTCACATAGTTTTTGAGGGTTAAAAATGGCCGATTTCGCAATTTTTAAATATTTAATGACTTATATATCAAAAACTATCAACTTTAGAGAAAAGTCACTAAAGACCTTTTCTGTTTGGAATGATCGAAAAAATCTAAAAAAAACTTTTTTCGACGCAAAAAAATAATTTGAGGGAAAAAACAAAAAAAAACGTTTAAACAATTTTTGACCCATTTTTGGACCTGGCAACATGCAAATTTGTTAAAAGGGGTCCTTTATGAGTAAGAATGTGCAAAAAATCCGAATCAGAATTTTTTTCCTCGCGGATAGGCAGTGGCTTTCAAATATATGAGAATGATTTTTTCTTACCTAAGTGACATGTTGTTTTTGTCCGTTTAAAGATTTTGTGCATTTATTTTAGCTAAATTTTGTATATCATGAATGAGTTTATGTAAACATGTTATAACATTTTAAAATTTCATATACAGGGTGAGTCATGAGGAACTGTACATACTCCTACCTCGAATAGAGGCCCCTGTGGGGAATAACAAGTGACCATTAAAAAGTCTGCTCCCATTGTTTAATAATATACAGGGCGAGTTTCGCATTTTGACAGAAATTTCTATTCGTCATAATTTTTGAACGGTCAGATCGATGTGTCTCTTATTTTGGTCAATCGTTACACTATTAGCACCTAATCAACTGATTTATTCAAACTAGAAAAAAACAGGTCCGGCTTTAAAAAAATTAGCTCGTTTGGGTCTTAGAAAAAATTTCACCCTGTATACGCTTTTTGAAAACTCTAATATTAATTTTACAAATTAGACAAATAGGCAATTAAAATGGCATATTCATTTTTTTCCGTACACGATTACTTGTAATTTTTTATAAAAAAATCAAATTTGACTATGAATTAAAAGTTTGGTAAAGTGAACCATGGATTTAACAAAATTAACTTTTATTACCAAAATTAATTTTTTTTAACAAATATTTAATTTATGTTACCACCCAATCAACTGATTTATTCAAACTAAAAAAAATCAGGCCCGGATTTAAAAAATAATTTCGTTTTGATCTTAGAAAAAATTTCACCCTGTATACGCTTTTTGAAAATTCTAATATGAATTTTAAAAATTAGACAAATAGGCAATTAAAATGACATATTTATTTTTGTCCCCACACGATTACTTAATGTTTTATAAAAAAATCAAATTTGACTATGAATAATTAAAAGTTTGGTAACCACAGATTTAAAAAAATTAACTTTTATTACAAAAATGAATTTGTTTGAACAAATATTTAATTTATGTTACCACCCAATCAACTGATTTATTCAAACTAGAAACAAATCAGGCCCGGATTTAAAAAATTAGTTCGTTTGGGTCTTAGAAAAAATTTCACCCTGTATACGTTTTTAAAAACTCTAATATGAATTTTACAAGTAAGACAAATAGGCAATTAAAATGGCATATTTATTTTTTTTCCCACACGATTACTTAATTTTTTATTAAAAAATCAAATTTGACTATGCTTAAAAAGTTTGGCAAAGTTTTTGCATAGATTTAAAAAAATTTACTTTTTTTACAAAAATTAATTTACAAAAACAACGTTTTTTTTAAATTAAAAGTTTTACCATTTTTTCTTCTATAACATGTCTAGATCTAAAACTGCCCATAACACTTCTTTTGGACATAGTTTAACATAGACGTGATCAAATAGATAAATTTTTAATTTTTTCACTTAATTTTTTCGATTTAACTTTGCAATTCACGAATCTGCTCCTTTTATTTTTTTAAATTCATAACTTTTACGAGAAGAAGACTGAAAGTCTACAACAATTTTCATAGTCTTCACAAGGGTAAGAGATATGTGCTGTAAAAATTTCAGAAAAAAAAATATTAAAATGGAACAGAGTTATAGCAAGTTATACCGTGATTTCATTTTTTTTTTTTTCATTTTTAGGTTAAAATTCCGATTTTGACAAATTTGATTTTTTAATAAAAAATTAAGTAATCGTGTGGGGAAAAAATAAAAATGCCATTTTAATTGCCTATTTGTCTAATTTGTAAAATTCATATTAGAGTTTTCAAAAAGCGTATACAGGGTGAAATTTTTTTTAAGACCAAAACGAACTAATTTGTTAAATCCGGGCCTGGTTTTTCTCTAGTTTGAATAAATCAGTTGATTGGATGGTAACATAAATTAAATATATGTTAAAAAAAATTAATTTTTGTAATAAGAGTTAATTTTTTTAAATCTAGGGTTCACTTTACCAAACTTCTAATTCATAGTCAAATTTGATTTTTTTATAAAAAAAAATAAGTAATCGTGTGCGGAAAAAAATAAATATGGTATTTTAATGGCCTATTTGTCTAATTTGTAAAATTCATATTAGAGTTTTCAAAAATTCTATACAGGGTGAAATTTTTTCTAAGACCCAGACGAACTAATTTTTTAAGGCCGGGCCTGATTTTTTCTAGTTTGAATAAATCAGTTGATTAGGTGGTAATAGTGTAACGCTTGGCCAAAATAAGAGACACATCGATCTGACCGTTCAAAAATTATGACGAATAAAAATTTATGTCAAAATGCGAAACTCGCCCTGTATATTATTAAGCAACGTGAGCAGACACTTTTTAATGGTCATTTGTTATTCCCCATAGGAGCCTCTATACGAGGTAGGAGTATGTACAGTTCCTCATGACTCACCCTGTATTTAAAAAGTGGCAATGAAAAAGTTGTGTCGTTCGTCATTCCACTGATTGTTAATATTTTTATAATTTTGTATTATTATACCTACTTGTTCTTGTTACATAAAAATATATTATTAAAACGTATACATTTTGTTTTCAGATGTGTGTCTCGTGTTGTGACCAAAACTACTGCAACGTGAACGTGCCAAGTAATTCCACGACTGCCATTTTCGACGACAAAATATCAAAAATGCGCATGTTGGCCAAGAATCTCTTCAGGGAAAGAGAAAAAGCGCTAACTACTACCATCAAAGAATCAAATGCCAATCGAATCGGCGCTTGGGAAAAATCTCTTTTTTATCTTTATCTGTTATTTACATTTATAGGTGGTACTTAATAGTAAATGTAGGATTATGTATTTTCTTTTGGCGGAAGGGATATGTTGCTTCGTATTTTGTAAATATTCTGCTTTTTGCTCAATTATAATATAAACAATAAAATACAAGGGGCGTTGTTTTATTTCATCATTGTGTTCAAGAATTGATATAAATATACCCATTGATATTTATATATTGGTAATAAAATGTTACATGTATAGCTAAACAAAGATAGAAAATGAACGAAACGGATATGGAAAAAATAGATGAAAGATGATTATCATGAGATACATATGAGAAGGAGATAAGATAGGTATTAGGGGAGAGGATGGTAGGATGAGTTACTTGGTATTTGAATATTAACAAAAGCACACTTTATATCGTAAGGAAAACGTATTTTATTATATTTGCTATGCAGTTACAACATTAACCTAACCAGTGTTTGGCATTGTGGCTATTTTGCAAGACTGTTCACTGATGATGCACTGATAAGTCCGAAAACGTTTTGAATGTAATCCTTTTGGATTTTTTAAAAATTTTAATTCTTCGTTAAAACATTTTATACCAACTACACCAGGGAGTTTTTACTTCACGTTAAGGTATTTAATTGTATTATTTATTACGCAAGCTTGCTATAACTTGTGTAAAACTTAATGAGGATACTGGAAGCTTACATATTGAAAAACGCATTTGGCAATTATAGTGTAGTCACTGAAGGTGGAGATAAATTATTACCTCCGATTTCGTTGAACCTCCATTGATTTGCATGAAAATTTGTGAGTATGTAGTTAGAGGATACCACAAAAAACAAAAGTGACATAGTGCCAACTTGAACTTTTACCCAAGGGTGCATGCCACTCCTTTTCGGGGAATCAATAGGAACAAATTCTAAGCAAACTTAAAATTTGTTATACAGTGAGCACGTAAAGGTTGGAATAAATTCATTTTCTCGAGAATGGACAATTTTGGAAAAAAATCCCGAAACAGGTCAATTTTTATTTTTAAATTACGACTTTTTGACATACATATCATACTAGTGACGTCCTCCATCTGGGCGTGATGACGTCATCGATGATTTTTTTTAAATAGGAATAGGGGTCGTGTGATAGCTCATTTGAAAGGGATAATTCTCTATTCAGTAATATAAACATTCACATAATTATTTATACAGAGTGTCCAAGAAAACATTTTTTTAATTTAATTTATTGACAAAAAGAAGAATGCATGTAATTTATTTAATCCAAAATACATTTTACTGCTCTCAGAAAGCAGAAAAAAAATGTTTATTTGAAAAATATTCATTGCTTTTCGCTTAAACTAAATGTTCAAACTGTCCAGAAGAAGGTGGGTGGTGGCTTTGATATTAAATTTAAGCAAAAAACAATATTTATTTGTCAAATAAACATTATTTCCTGTTTTCTGATAGCAGTAAAATGTATTGCGAGTTAAATAAATTACACACATTCTTCTTTTTATGTCAATAAATTTAATTAAATTTTTTTTGTGGTCACTCTGTATAAATAAATATATTAATATTTATATTACTGAATAGAGAATTAAATTATCTTTCAAATGAGTTATCACACGTCCCCTATTCTCATTTAAAAATTTTTAAGATGACGTCATCACGCCCAGATGGGTGACGTCACTAGTATGATATATATGCCAAAAAGTCGCAATTTAAAAATAAAAATTGACCTGTTTTGGAATTTTTTTCCAAAATCGTTCATTCTCGAGAAAATGAATTTATTCCAACCTTTACGTGCTCACTGTATAAAGTTATTAAAATAAATCAATACTTTTTGAGTTATTAAAGATCGAAGATTTAAATTTTTCCATAAATAACTCAAACACTATAAGTTTTTACAAAAAAGTTTATTATTACCAAAATTGAAGTTAATAAAAAATCGAATAAATTAGTTACTCGAAAAACCTTTAACATCAATTCAACGCGTAAGTTATAGGTAATTGAATGTACTTTTTTTCGGCGAGTACTCAAATCTAAGTATTCAAGCTTAAATAGCGAGAAATTATGCATTTTATAACATATACTTACATAACACTTGTCAAAGTATGTAGGTACTCAAAAATACCAATCAAATGAGCTCCAGAAGTAGTTGATAGCATCGAAATTTTTGCTCCAAAAATTTTTCAAAATTTATGTTCCAAAAAATCTATGGCATTGATTTTTTATAATAACTCCGTTGATTTTTCTGATATCAGGTTTATCCAAAAACCTTTTGACAGGTTTACCCAAAAATCAATGGATACAAAATCGAATTAAATTTAATTTTTTTAATCCCTAATTTTTTAATGATAAAAGATTAGGGCGGTTACATGGTTCTCGCAGTAAAATTTAGGCTTAAAACATTTCTATTTCGGTTATTGTTTATTCTACAAAAATAAAAAAACAAGTAAAATCTTTGCTAACATTCAAATTTCGTCCTGTATCATTTTTTACGTATATCGAGTATTTTAGAAATTTACGAAAATTTGAAAAATTCTGACTTTTTAAATCATATTTTTTTTTTTTCAAAAATATGCCTTCTAAACCGGTCAAAATGTTTTGAGGTCATTACCTATGATAAATTAAAGAAAGTCTCATAGGGATTGCTATGAATTTTTATTCTTGTGGAAATGGTGTATGTTTTATTTTTCAGTTTCCTAAAAAATTCTTTATTTTTCCTCTTATTTTCATCATAATATTCATGTTCGATAGCTCATTTGATAGGTATTCCTGAGTACTTTGACAAGTGTTTATATAAGTATATTTTATAAATGCATAGTTATCGCGTTATTTAAGCTTGAATCTTTAGATAACACTACTAGCCGAAAAAAACTATACATTTATACATTCAATTACCTATACCTCATTTTAAATTAATATTAAAAGGTTTTGAACTAAGAAATTTATTCGATTTATCAATAGATTTGACATGCAGTTTTTTCACGAAAAATTAAAATCTTTTAAAAGTACTCATTTAGTTTAATAACTTGATATAATAATTTTGCTTAGAATGTGTCACTCTATTATGGGGTTAGACTTAATAAAATAATTTTCACCCCCGAGAAGGGGTGGAATCCACCCCCAGGGTAAATGCGCAAGTTTTCTTGTAAAATTCAACAAAAGCATAGGTGAAAACCTTCAGTGACTGCAGTATGAGACTCGCCTGTAAAACAATACATTGAATCGAGAAGGGCATCAATATAATTGATGAGCGGGCTAATATACGCCAAAATAGCGCAAAAGATGGAAAACATAATACGTTGTGAAAGAAAATGAGATAGTACACCCATAGTAGAGGTGTAAAATTATCGATAGGAACTTATAAAGAACCCCGCAGAAACCTTATGGGAAATGGCTCTCTGTCAAATGCTCTAAAACTTTGGATTCTGGTAGTCCTTGATATGTAGAACAAAAGACTCCATGGGCGCGTAGCTCCAAAAAATCATAGTCCTAAGATATAAGCCTCTGAAGTTATAGGTCGGTACAATGAGGACTTTTGAATTGGAATAAATTAATTTTCTCGTGAATGTGAGACTCTGGAGATAAATTGCGAATCAGCTCGATTTTTATTTTTAAATTATTATTTTTTGGCGTATATATCATACTAGTGACGTCATCCATCTGGGCGTGATGACGCAATCGATGATTTTTTTAAATAGAAATAGGGGTCGTGTGATAGCTCATTTGAAAGATCATGTGATAGTTATATAATAGGGTCGTGTGATAGCTCATTCAATTCTCTACTCTATTCACTAATATAAACATTAACATAATTATTTATACAGGGTGGCCAAAATTTTTTTTAATTAAATTATTTGAGACAAAAGGAAGAATGTATATAATTTATTTAATTCGGAATACATTTTACTGCTGTCAGAAAACAGAAAAAAATGTTAATTTGTCAACCCCCTCCCTTCCACTTCCCCCACCCCTTATTTTTAAATAGGGAATAGGGGTCGTGTGATAGCTCATTTGAAATGTAATTCAATTCTCTATTCACCAATATAAACATTAACGTAATTATTTATACAGGGTGGCCAATTTTTTTTTAATTAAATTAATTGAGACAAAAAGAAGAATGTATATAATTTATTTATTTCGAAATACATTTTACTGCTGTCAGAAAACCAAAAAAAAATGTTTATTTGATAAATAAATATTGTTTTTCGCTTAAATTCAATGTTCAAACTGCTAAGAGGCAGGTGGGTGGCAGCTTTAATATTGAATTTAAGCGAAAAACAATATTTATTTATCAAATAAACATTTTTTTCTGTTTTGTGACAGCAGTAAAATGTATTTCGAATTAAATAAATTATATACATTCCTCTTTTTGTCTCAATTAATTTAATTCATAAAAAAATTTGGGCACCTTTTATAAATGATTATGTTAATGTTTATATTAGTGAATAGAGAATTAAATAACCTTTCAAATGAGCTATCACATGACCCCTATTCCTATTTAAAAATATCATCGATTGCGTCATCACGCCCAGATGGATGACGTCACTAGTATGATATATATGCCAAAAATTATAATTTAAAAATAAAAATTGACCCGATACGTAATTTATCGCCAGAGTAGCCCATTCTCGATAAAATGAATTTATTCCAACTCAAACGTCCTCACTATACCTATAACTTCGGAGGCTTATATCTTAGAACTATGATTTTTGGAGCTACGCGCCCATGGAGTCTTTTGTTCTACACATCAAGGACTACCAGAATCCAAAGTTTCAGAGCATTTGACAGAGAGCCATTTCCCATAAGGTTTCTGCGGGGTCCTTTACATTACATTACATAGTTTCCCACCCTTTAGACGTCTGTGACAGGAGATAGTGACAGTTGTCATACTCCTCAGATGCGTCTAAAAGTAGGAAACTATGTAATATAATGTAAATTTATAGGTTCCTATCGATAACTTTACATCTCTACTCGTTTCATCTCTTTTTATTTCACAACATTTTATGTTTTCCATCTTTTGCGTTATTTTGCCGGTTCTTGGTGCACTCTTCAATGTACATAGTCCTGTCGCCGGGGGTACCACGGCCTCCTTTATTCAGATGGACTTACCTAAGTTTTTTTATGTATTTTGACCCGTAGAACACGAATTTTTTGGGTAACAGTTGATCCGGAAGTCGATAAGATTGTTACAAAGAAAAAACTTGAGTAATTACATAACAGCGATTTTTCGCAAAACAAAACATTTTTTGTATTTTTTGGGTCATTCTAAGCAAAAAATGTTCTTACAAGTTTTTTCGTTGGATGCATAGTTTCGAGATAAACGCGGTTGAACTTTCAAAAAATCGAAAAATTGCAATTTTTGAATCATGATAACTTTTGATTAAAAAATAATATAGCAGTTGTGCTTACTGCATTTTAAAGTTCAAGTCAAATTATACCGATTTTGATTATTTGCATTGCTAAAAATTAATTTTTTTATTGTCAAACAAAGCTATAAACAAATAGTGTTTCCCGTGCCCAAAGCATGCGTTTTAATTCATGCTACGTAGAAAAAGCCTGTTTGTAGGTGCACCTACTCGTTCGATTTTATATGAGAGATGCATTGAAAACATCACTTAAGCACTATGTGTTTATATCTTTGTTTGACAATAAAAAATTAATTTTTAGCAATGCAAATAATCAAAACCGGTATAATTTGACTTGAACTTTCAAATGCGGTAAACAGAATTGCTATTTTATTTTTTAATCAAAAGTTATCGGGTTCGAAAATATGCAATTTTTCGAAAGTTCAACCGCGTTTATCTTGAAAACTATGCATCCTACGAAAAAACTTGTGGGAACATTTTTTGCTTCGAATGACCAAAAAATACAAAAAACTGTTTTGTTTTGCGAAAAATCGCTGTTATGTAATTCCTCAAGTTTTTTTGTTTATAACAATCTTATCGACATCCGGATCAACTGTTATCAAAAAAAAAAAAGAATGTGTGTGTACTTTGTACGCACGTAAAAAGTTATACTTCTATTATTATGATTTCAACAAAATTAATATACTTAACAGGTTATTTGTATTTTATTTAAATATTAAACTAACTTTCTTTGCCTACCACTTTTAAAAAATTTTTATTAAAAAGATACCAAAAATATAAAAAAAAAGGATATGAATCGTCCAGGATTTGAACCCGGGACCTCTTGATCTCCGCTCACACGCTCTACCACTGTGCTATATCCCTTTTGCTTTGACAGGTTACAAGATTTCTCATACATACTGACAAGTTTATTAGACCAAAAGTGAAGTATACAAAAATACTTTAAATATACTTACTATTATTATAAAATATCTTATTCCCGAGGAAGACAAATCCAAAGACACAAAAATTATAATAAATAATACATTTACTAAGAACACTAATATATCCTTTTATATGATATAATACGACTTATTTGCGCTGACAGCGCTGATACATACATATCTTGAAAGATTAGCAACGAAATACATACTGTCGGTGTGCGCATGCGCCCGGCATTAGCACAAAATTTCACTCTCGATCGTAAAGAAGTATAACTTCAAAAATCGTGTTCTATGGGACAAAATACATAAAAAAACTTGGGTAAGTCCATCCGAATAAAGAAGACCGTTGTACCCCTTTGGCGACAGGTCTAATATGGAAAATTAAAATAATCTTAAGTTTGCCGATGCCATCATTCTTATTGCGTACTGCATTGAACAGGTACAGATAATGCTCCAGTAACTACATACTGCCACAAAGAGAGCGAGTCTTAAAATAAATTTTTCAAAAACAACAATTTGTGACCAACTTACTCCACAGCAAAAATGTCTCAGTTGAAGACAGGGATACCAAGCCAGTTGACTCCTACAAGTATTTAGGCCATGAGATCAGAATAAGTCGTGACAACTAAACAATTAAGCTGAAGAGAGGAATTAACTTAGCTTGGGCTGCATTTGGAAAGATCAGTGCATTCTGCCAGTGATGACCTTGGGTACATAAACCCTAACACTCTCAAGAACAACAGTCAGTAAACTAAAAGTTGCGGAATGAGCAATGGACAGAATAAATGTTGGGAGTTTCTTTACGTAATAAAATATCTAACACTACGATACCTACGTAAAAGATCAGGAGTAGCAGACGTTCGGAGCTAATGAACGGATTTCAACAACAAAAATATGGCAAAGTAGCAAAGCGATTTAAAAAAAATCGAAACACGAAAGTTGAAAGATTCTAAATGTGCCGGTGGGGGATGGCGTCTATGCGCAGTATTATGGTCTGTGTATGAGAGAGAAAGTATTTGAAATAATGAAATAATAAGAAATGATAAAATATAATAAATAATATAAAAAATGATGTAAAATTTGTAGGTTATTTTCGAATACTTTGTCTCTCATACACAGACCATAATACTACGCATATACGTCATCCCCCGCCGCCCTGCACCCTTAGAATCTTTCAACTATACGTGTTTCGATTTTTTTAAATCCCTTTGCTACTTTGCAATATTTTTGTTTTCAATAAATTTTTGAAACAATTCTACCAGTATTCCGCTTCTTTCTCCGCGTACATTACATTGGTCTTTTAGAGCGACTAAATATCTAAATTTAATGTTTTATAAATACTTTGGAATGTAGCCCATGAGATTTTCTTTTTTCTGTCAGAAATACTGTCTATACATAGGTTTCAAACTCTTTGTAGTTAAAATTTGTTAGAAGATGAACAGTAACAATGCAATTTTCCATAATAGTAGCTGCGCTGATCATTACTTATTGTACATTGTACATATCGATTATGATTACTCATGTACAATCATTACTGATTGTACATATCGATATATAACTTGCCTTATAATCGCAATTTGACATTTTGTGCTTCACCATTCAACTTTCAAACTTTCATTCAAAATAAAGCACCAGGTCCAGATATGATAACAGCAGAAATGCTCAAAACCACAGAAGAAACTGGCGTAAAATTACTTCATCTGCTCTGTAACCAAATATGGCATTCAAAACAATGGCCTGCCCACATAACAATTTCATGTTCTTAGTAGATTCATAGAACATACTTTTCAGAAAAAGTATATACTGAGAATGTGCGTAATTACCATTACGAATGTGCAGAGCAGATGCTGAGTATGTACTACATTACAGTACTTAAACGTTCTATGTATATACTTAGAATGTACTACCGCACTTCTTTTCAGTATATACCAGGAATATACTTTTTGGAACATTCCAAGCAAGTGCTATAAACCTTCTATTTATATACTACACTGTTACTAATAAACCAAGTATAAAAGTTATACTGATAATAAATCAGGTATAAGCAAAATCACTACCAATAAACATGGAATAACTTAGGTATAGTTTATACTTGGTATAAGAATTTAGTCCAAGTTTATACCGACCCACACCCTTGTTTAAGTCTGGTATAACCTATTTTATGACTGTCAAAGTCATCAGAGACAAAAATATATTATTTCTTGATTTGTGTTGTGAGTAGATATATAATTAAAAAAATGTGTTTAAGAGGTATTGTGGCTAACGAGGAAGTTGATAATTTAATTAACATGATGGAAAATACACGAAAAAGGAAAACTTTCAAAGAAAGCATAAATTCTTTTTCAAAGAACCCAGAATAAAAATCCGGTTACCTAAAGATGATGTAAGATTTTTAGAAAAATTAGTAGGTGATTCACTTATTGTGAACAAGCGAGGAGGAGGCTTATCCTCTACTCTACAAGAAAAATAATGTTTTTATTTTCTATAATATGTAGAAAATCTCTCACAATTTTCTTCAAAATATGCTGAAATTAACATATTTACATTGCATTTATAAGTAAAATAAATTAAGTTGTTTACTTTTTCTTCACTTTCCCATTTAATGTAACGTTCTGTTTTATTTGAAGCCATTTTATGAAATACTCAAACTTAATATACAACATACGAAATAACGATTTATTAAAATACAGCAGAAAATAAAAAGTTCCTTTTATTCGAAGCCATTTTATGAAATGCTCAAACTCAACATACAAGATAAGAAATAACGATTTATTAAAATATAGCAGAGAATACAACGGCCATAGTCCATCAAAAAATTATGTAAACTACATATTTTTTGAGTTTATACGACTCATAAAGGGAAAAGAAACTGTGGGTAGTTCATCAAAAAATGACCGAATTTGGTGTGTTAGTTGTAGAGAAAAGTCATAATTGACATATTTCACCCAATATATCGTTGTTTTAGGCATTTGTGTAGAAGATTGTGGCGTTGTCAAACTATTATTTCGGAATAAAGTGGGAATACTTATAACTAACTTATACCGAGTTTATTGGTAACAAACTATTTTCGTATTATATCTACCTTATACTTAGGATAACTATTCTAGATATAAATACGGAATAACCTTAGAATACGAGTGTTTTATTAGTAAGGCAGTTAGAATATACTACCGCACATCTTTTTAGTATGTGGGAAGAATATACTTTTAAAAATATTCCAAGCAAGTGCTATATTGCCCAGAAGTATGTTTTCAGCATCACCTAATCTCGTCCTAGGTTCTACCAAGTATCATATTTACATATTCAAATTGCATACGAGAATGTTATTAGTACATTTTACAATATTACTTAAAAAGTAAGTAGGTACATATAAATTTTAGTTATTTGTATAAATATTATATAGGTAAGTATATATTATATTTAGGTATTATGTGCATATCAAAATAAACATACTGAATATATAAATATTATACCTAGATATAAATATTATATAATATTTAGTGAAACTAAACTATAACTAAAATTTATATATTTTGTACTTACCTACTATTTAAGTAATATTGAGTTACCAAAATGAATTTAATATTTTCAAGCACCACAAACAAAATAAACAGATTATATGTATGTTCCTAGTCCTAGTTACTAGTATACTTTGTCGTTCGGCTTCCTCCTAACACAGCATCAATCATAGATTGGATACAAATGACTGTGCCCTGTGCCTGTGTAGTGTTTGTGTTTGCGTTTTTATTTTCATAAAACCTTTGTTAATTCCTATGCAGGTAGAATGAGAAGGGTCATTTCCGTTATTTCGTTTGCATTATTCCGATCTTTTACGATCTCGTAATAGTGGCAATGGTGTATTCTTTTATCAACAGCAATTGCATGTATCTAATAAATTCCAACGATTTAAAAATACTCATGGTAAAATCAAAATGGTAAATTCATTTCAATTATGAAAACGATTTTTTTTCTATTATACAAATTAATTTTTAAACTTTTTTACCATACCTACAATTAAAACAATTTTAAGAAATGAATTCGTCCGGGTGCCTGCATTCATAAATTTTATTAATTATTCTAAAAATAATAAGTTGATAATCTATAAGGCTAACATTATTCTTCCTATATATACATATTCTTTTTAAGATATTTTAAAAGTACATACGTACAAGCACAGTACAAGTATGTGTTAAGCATATACTTTTAAAGCATATTCGATGAAGGTATATTCCAATAATATACTTTTACGAATATTCTGAGATACTACGTACACGAATGTGCTCAGTATATTTGGTACGAGAATATTCTTTAAAGTATGTGCAAAGAACATGAAATTTAGAATGTTTTTAGGGTACATGCTATGCTTGTACTACGCATGTACTAAAAAGAATATACTCTGTCGAATATTGGTAGTATATGCTTTGAACATGATGCGAACATCATTGTTATGTGGGTGAAGACTGGACAAAATCTACAATAACCACAATTCATAAAAAAGGCAGCTTCCATAAATGCGACAATTATAGAACTATTTCTCTTATATCACATGCCAGTAAAATGCCTACAATAATCAACGAGAGACTAAAAACATTCCTTCAAAGAGAAATTCCACAAGAGCAAACTGGATTTACCAAAGGTAGGGGTACTAGAGAACACCTGTTAAATATAAGACAGATAATCGACAAATCTAGGGAATTCAATAATCCACTGTTCATATGCTTTATAGATTATCGTAAGGCGTTCGATAGGGTCAAGTGGAGACACTTATGGCAAATACTAAAAGAAGTGGGCGTACCCCAACACCTTATTTCGCTTATAACTGAACTATACGAACACACTACTGGATCAGTTAAAGTGCTTGACACACTTTCAAACGAATTTCATCCAGAACGGGGTGTCAGACAGGGATGTATACTATCGCCACAATTATTCAATATATATGGAGAGCATATTATGAGAAGAGCACTTAAAGGATGGGAAAAAGGCATCTCAATAAATGGTCATAAAATAAACAACCTACGTTTCGCAGATGACACAGCCCTTCTTGCAAATAGTCAAGCAGAGCTGATTGATCTTATACGACTGGTTGAAGACGAAAGTCAAATATTTGGTCTGCAATTAAACATATCAAAGACAAAGATCATGATAGTGGACAGACTACATAACAATCATCCACATATAACCACAATTGATCGGTTTGAGGTTGTGAATTCATACTTATATCTGGGATCATTAATCACAAACACAGGGTCACTACAGGAGGAAATAAAACGTAGATGTGATCTAGCAAAAGTCGCTACAGCAAAAATGACCACAATATGGAAGGACTGTCAAATTTCAAGAGCGTTAAAGATGAGGTTGATCAACTGCTTAATATTCCCAATACTGACTTACGGATGTGAATTTTGGACCCTGAGAAATTCGGAAAGAAGAAAGATAGACGCCACTGAAATGTTCTGTTGGAGAAGAATGCTACGAATTCCTTGGACCGACCATAGAACTAATAATTCGATTTTAAGAGAGCTAAAAGTTAGCCAACGGCTCTCCAGTAAAGTCCATCTCCAACAATTAAAATACTTTGGACATGTTATGAGAGCCAACACAGAAAACATGGAAAGACTCATTATACAAGGAAAGGTGGAAGGCCGAAGATCACGAGGAAGATCCCCAACAAGATGGATCGATCAGATTACAGGAATATGCAAAAGACCTATGCATGAGTTAAAAGAAATGACCAGAGACAGAGATCTTTGGAGACGGATAATACACGACATCACGTCGACCACAACACTCCCTCCGGGGGGTCAGGATTGAAGAGAGAGAGAGATTCAACTTTCACATGATTTATTGTCTGGATATAAAAAGTTTCTACCGGAGACTTGCCTTCAGCACTTCTTGTGAACTGTTTATAGACTTTAGTTAAAGTTTGGTTAGTAAAATTCTTTAGAATCGGTACTTATGCCTTTTTTGCATCCTTGCGTTTTTGACCTAATATATTAAAACGCAATCTGTTATTTCCATGTTTTTTCTGTTATCATTTCTCCTCTCGAACAATATTCAACTTGCTGCGACCAAATCTCAATGTGATACGGTTCAACATAATATTACAAGAGCCTAGTCAACTTCCTATTGGCCAATCGACATAGCATTTATGAAGTAGGTGTGTTCTGTCTAACTGATCACCTATATGTATTACATAATTATTTTGATTATTTAACACCCGTCCTATTGCTGTTATCAAGACGATATAGTCCCGGGAGCATCGGCAGATAGAAAAAAGGTTTATATGTTCTTTAATTATTAAAATATTTAAATACATATTATAAATATCAAACATAGAACCTTCTTGCTGTAAATTCACTCTGCTCTTCGTTGATTATTATTTTTGATGCTACTAGTTTTTTTAGGAAAAAATAAACACATATCAGTAACAATTTATTAAATACAATATAAAATCACCAGAACAATAATAACAAACTTCTATTTTAAGCCGTTCCACAATAAATAAGCCATAAGTAAATTATGCTATTGTTTGTGATCACCTTGTGCATAGCTAAGTACAACAAAATCTTACAATATAAAAAAACTGTATAAAAAGACACCATCGTACAATGTTGAATCACACGTTATTCAGTTATGCTTAAATGTATAAAGCTGATACTGGCACTTATATACTTCTATAAAGAATTAGTATTTATAATTCATACACGGATCTGCACCTAGTCAAAACTAAGATAATATAAGAGGTATTTAAAAGAGATACAAGAAATTCTTATGAATTGGAGGCTAAGCTATGATGGGAATGTAACATCTTAAAAAGAATGGAACAATCTGCTCTGTGGAATACATTAAGAATAAGAGGAACCTGAGTGAATCTCAGATCTGAGACTCCGTATTGGAACCTCGTACAAATCACTGAAACTTATAACTCTATTACCATCACGACACTGACTACTCTGAGCCCCACAGAACCTTTGAGACATGATGTATGCCATTTTACTGTGTCTAATACTTACAACAGGGAGATGGGCTGGCACCGACTCTGTTTAATACAGTTTAATACAGAGCGCGCTAATAACCGGTAAAATAACGCAAAAGATGGAAAACATATTAAGTTGTGAGATAAAAAGTTGTGAATAAAGGGCCTAGCCGGGTAAGATGATGAAAACTGCCACCAACTCGATTCGAATACCATATAGGTCACCGTTTAGCACATATAGTGAAACTCACTTTCTGAAATTTTTAGCCCCCTAAATGGTCATGTGACCCACCTAGAGCCTAGGGTTTTTACGTTTTTATTTTTTATCTCAGCCGCATCGATAACTAGCGAAAAACTTTAAACAAAAAAGTTGTAAGCTTTAAAAAGTTCTGTCCGAAATTTTTGGCGGGAAATTTAAATTTTAGAACGATTTTAAAATTTTAAATGAGTATAAAAAAATAACTAAGACATTCGTTTTCACGAAAAAAATATATAACGTGTATTTTTGCATAATATTTCATCCTGAATTTTTTCAAATTTTTAAAATTGGTAAAACGCACCTTTAAAAATAAAAACCGCATTTTTCGGATTTTTTTTTCGTTTTTTGATACAATTTTATACATATTTTTCAAAAAAGGTAACACCGTCACTAGAATAGGTAAAAAACTGAAAAATAATTGGGGTTTGCTTAATAAAAATTGTTTGTAATGCAATCCATTTTCACGATACAGGGCGTTGAAGAAAACAAAATTTTACACATTTTTTACGATTTTTCCGAAACTGCTGGCAACATTGTAATAAAATTTGGCGAGTTTTAAGAGGTAGTTGTTGTGCATTTTTTGACATACAATTTAAGAATTTTATATTTATCATTGGCGCGCATAGGGGTAATGGTCTGAACTTTTTAAAGAAAAAAGATAGTACGCCACCGACATATTTCAAATTAACAATCGTTTTTGAATTCCTCGGTCAATTTGTAACAAAAAATCTATCTTCCTATTTTTTCATACGACGCGCCATTTTTATTCAAAAAATAAAACATCTTAACCCTTACAAAGTATTCGAACTTCTAGTAGTTTCTACATCTACATAAACTCGTACATCCATTATAAAAACTAATTCGAATACTTTGGAAGCGTTAAGATATTTTATTTTTTGCAGCAAAAGGGCGAGTGTCGTATGAAAAAATGAGAAGATAGTTTTTTTATCGCAAATTGAACGAGGAATTCAAAAATGATTGTTAATTTGAAATACGTCAGTGGCGTACTATCTTTTTTTCTTTGAAAAGTTCAGACCATTACGCCTATGCGCGCCAATGATGAATGTCAAATCCTTAATTGTATGTCAAAACATGCACAATAACTACGTCTTAAAACCCGCTAAGTTTTATTACAATGTTGTCAGTAGTTTCGGCAAAATCGTAAAAAATGTGTAAAATTTTGTTTTCTGCAACGCCCTGTATCTTGAAAATGGATGGCGTTACAAAAAATTTTTATTAAGCAAACCCCAATTATTTTTCAGTTTTTTACCTATTCTAGTGACGGTGTTACCTTTTTTGAAAAACGTGTATAAAATTGTATCAAAAAACGAAAAAAAAAAACGAAAAAATGCGGTTTTTTATTTTTAAAGGTGCGTTTCACCAATTTTAAAAATTTGAAAAAATTTAGGGTGAGAATGTCTTAGTTATTTTTTTAGGCTCATTTAAAATCGTTCTAAAATTTAAATTTCCCGCCAAAAATTAAAAAAAATTTCGGACAGAACTTTTTAAAGCTTACAACTTTTTGTTGTTCTGAAGCTATTTTCTTGTGGCATTTTTACAATTTTAACTATTTAGAATGGGAAATAAGCCACAATATTATTAAAAAATGATTTTTATTAACGTTTCGACGCCCAAATCGGGTGCCGTTGTCAAAATACAAAATACTATTAATATAAACAAAAATGTTGTTGCTTAGTAAAAAAATTCTTCTAATAATTTATTTAATTTGACTCATTTATATCGGCAATTCAGATACATATGATACATTTTAAAGTAGAAGACTTTAAAATGATATTGCCAATATTTATGAGTTGCGTTCCTGGGACGACTTTACTGAAAGATAGTTCATTCGATTACATGAAATCAACCCCAACTCAAGAATATCCGTCACAAAAAAATCATAGCATGTGATCTGTCTTTAAAAAGACAACCACATGCAACGGTGACATTAAAATTCTCGCGTTAGAGATCTTTATCTTTACAACTTTTTTATTTAAAGTTTTTCGCTAGTTCTCGATACGGCTGAGATAAAAAATAAAAACATGTATATACACCGTTCTTAGGCCAATGCCCTTCGGTAGGGATCTATGGGGGAGTTTCACCGAGCCGCAAGCCCTTATCCCTTGCCGTACTGCTCCCTCATAGGTCGATCAGATGCCCGCATATTCGGGTCTAAGCGCCAGATTCATATTTAGAATTTTATACTGACGCGTTAGCCTTTTTGTTTTCCGATGTCCTGGGCTGGGCTTGAACTCTCGTACCTCACGGCGAAGTGAAGTGCGGGTCAGCCGCTAGTCGCATTGAGCTATCTGATCGACAAATAAAAACATAAAAACCCTAATTAGGCTCTAGGTGGGTCACATGACCACCTAGGGGGCTAAAAATTTCAGAAAGTGAGTTTCACTATATATGCTAAACGGTGACCTATATGGAATTCGAATCGAGTTGGAAGCAGTTTTCATCAACTTACCTGGCTAGGCCCTTTACATTATATTTATTGTTTCCCACCTTTAGACGTATCAGACGAGTATGTCAACTAAAATTGTCACTTCCACAGTGGCAGTTGCCAAACTCGTCCGATACGTCTAAAGGTGGGAAACAATAAATAGAATGTAAATTTATAGGTTCTTATCGCCAAATTTCCCAACTTTACTAGTTTCTTTCCTTTTTATCTCACAATTTAATATCTCTTCCATCTTTTGCGTTATTTTGACAGTTATTAGCACGCTCATCACTGTATATTTATGGAATAATATGTCATAACCAAAAAAATTTATTGTTTAATAGGTCTAAGCAGATTGTAATGTACGCAGATGATGTAAATTTGATGGGAAAACCGCAAGAGACATCATATAACTTTATGTGGAGGTTGAAGAAAATACGAAATAAATAGTGCTAGCCGTTAACCTAGATAAAACTAAAGCCCTAATATAAGCAAGGAAACAACGAAACCATAGAAGTAGTAAAACAGCTCACATATAGTCCTTTTCATGACCATTTTTCAGTGCGTAACAGTTTTTCTATTTCTCTCTAACGCAGTGGTACTCAGACTTATACTGTGTGGGATCTACCACATAAACTGCAAGCGTCCAGCGATCGACTGCTAGTAAAAAAAACAGTTTTGAAAATAAAAAACTTCATTGCACATTTCTATTTGATAAAAAGTTGTAACTATAGACAGTTGAAATTAAAGTTATGTTTTTCAATTTTAATTTTATTTGGATGTTGATGCATGGCACTGCGTAATATTCACAAGATTTTTATATGATAGTACGGAATTACCGAGGGCCAGATGCAAGCATGATGAGATATATGTTAGTCAGTTAGTCGATTATGATACTTTGATTTCAATACCTTCATTTGGGAAAATGCAGACTCACACAAGTACGTTGATCCAAACAATTCTATGAGCTTCAAAGCTATTTTCCTTAAAGATGGATATTTGTTATACGGTATGAAAGACCAAAATGTCATTATCAGCCGCTCTGGACCTAAGATGTATATAAGTATCCAAAATTATTTTCAGTGCCTCATTTTGGGCGGAAATGATCTCCATATTGAAAGTAATTAATATTTCAGTGGCAATTTTTTCCACGTCTTCACAAGAAAATGTGATCTGTAAGTTTCTTAAAATCAGCCAAGCCACTTTCAAACTCGCCATGAACTACTTGCATCTCCGTCTCATAATAAATATAATTCAAAAGGACGGTTAACCTTTTTTTAACGATAGGAAGTTGTTTAAATCCTTTCTGTTCATTTGATTAGTCAATAATAACAATTTATTGACAAAGGAATGTACTGCGCTCATCATATCCATAATTGTTATTTTTACCCTGTAGTTCCAAATTAAAGAGGTTCCAAAGCCAGATCGCTTTTCGTTTTGAAGTAAATTTTCCCCTCGTTCTTCTAGAAAAGAAATTATTTCGGGACTAACTATTTCAACCACCTCACATATGTATGCAGAAGTAAATTAGTATCCACATCTTTTTCATTTGTATTTTTTCCGTGAATCGCGATCGACTTCAAAAACTTTGGCGATCGACCGGTCGATCGCGATCGACTCTTTGAGCACCGCTGCTCTAACGCATTAAATTGTATGTGACAGAAAAAAAGGCACGTCGCTGATTACAGACATTTATAACATTTATTCTAGTTATTCTAGTTGTCGATAGATGGCGCCATAATCAAAAAAGAATTATTTATTAAATAAAATAATAATATTATCAATATAATCTGTACAATTTATAAGACTATACAAATCAAAGAAAATACCATTTTATAAATGCAATACACAATATTATTGATTTGTTTTTATTCCAAATTGAAAATAAAATGTGACAACTGTCAGATTTAACTAAAATGTCATGTTAGAATAAATGTCATAAATGTGTATTATCACGGACTTACTTTTTTTTCTACAATTTGTGACGCACTGAAAAATGGTCATGAAAAGGAGAATACCTATTGTCTGTCCCACCTTGACTTTACAGTACACGAACATACGGCAATACAATCCTTACGGGAGTTTTTAGCGCGGCGATGCCGATTTTCTTCAAAATAATTTTCAATCGGACATTACCAAGGTCCTAAAAATGTAGGTCCCTAAAAATGTTAAATTAAAACTAACCCAGTTACAGTCAAGTAAAACAATATTTTTCATTGTTTTTTTTTGTGAGTGATAGTCATTTTCGAAAAGTAATCAACAATTTTATAATCGATATGCGTAATAACTTTTTTTGGTTAAGAATGTTAGAATATTCAACATTAAAAGTGGATGTTGTTCTATGGTTGTTAATTTATGTATTGACAGTATACACAGTTCTGAAGTAATGTCAAGAAAAATATCAAATAGATTGTCAGTCAAGTTTAAATGTTTTATACAACATTATTTTTATTTTGTTCAGATAAAGGTATTTTTCGAAAAAAAAATGTTTTAGAACCCCTGACAGCCACAATATGGCAATAATATTAATTCCTAAGTTATTAATAGTTATCCTATAGAAAAAAGTATGTTTGCTTAAAACCTGTTTCTTATAAAATTTGGCATCACTGTTGGTCATAAGAACCTGTACTGTAAAGTCAAGGTGGAACGCACAATAGGTGTACAGATAACTGAGGATTGCAGCGAGGAGGAGAAGGAAATACGGAATCGGATAATGCTTGCTAACAAAGCATACTTCTCTTTGTCGCAGGTGTTTAGATCCAAGATAGCCATAGGGAAGTAAAGTTTAATAGTTATTTGATATAAGTGTTAAAAGTACACGTTTAAGGAACGCATGTGAAAGTTTGCAGAATGAGCGAAAGCGAGTTCTGCAATTCACATGAGTGCCTTAAAAATGTACTTTTTAACACGCATATCATACAATATTTTTTCTACAAACGTAATTACAGGACAATATCTACAAAAACTTTTACTTGAACTTGACTGACATTCCAATTTTATATTTTTTTGACATTACATCAAAATTGCATATACGGTCAAAACGAACTGCAGTGCATTAAAATTTTTTTAAAGCACTAGTGCCTTAAAGTAGCATTTTTAACGCTCGTATGGAGTGCTAAAAATTGCATTTTTAACACGGTTGTAGAAAAAATATATAAAACCATCATAGAAATATGGATCATGACTAAAAAGACAATAAACCTAATTAATACTTGTGAAAGAAAGATACTTATCATAAATATTATAGTATAGAACAGAGGATATTGAAATCCATTTGCGATAATGGTATATGGAGAAATAAGGTTCAACCAAGAGTTATATTACAAAAAAACCTCTATATTCTATAGTAAATTATGCAAAAATGCAAGGATTGCGCAGGGCGGGTCACCTTATAATAATGGATAACGACAGAAAACCTGCTAGAATGCTTAGCGGAACTATGGTGGGACCTAGGCCAGTAGGAAGTCCAAGGAAGAGGTAGACAGACGAAGTGAGAACCTATGCTAAAGAGATACTAAGGGTGGACAACGGGAGGAGAGTAGCCAGGGACAGAAATACTTGGAAGCAGATGCTGGGGGACGCCCGGACCCGATTTGGGCTGTGGCACCATAAGAGAGAGAATGCTTGCGACTGCAACCTAGCACCAAACGTGGGGCATGCATCAACGAAATTGTAAGGAAACGAGCTAGATATAAAAAATCGATACTGTCTCAAAGCCAGGCAGCTATAATTACTGTGTATGTGTCTTAGGACAAATTCAACTTAGTCTGGAACTGTGTACAGCAGCTCCAGCAATTCCACACAAAAAGATGTGGGAACCAAACCAAAAAGATTACTGAAGGACATAAGGAGAAACTGGAAGAAGAGGAAAATATATATAGATTGGAACTTATTGATTGGCAATCAGACTTTTGGAACGTGGGTGAGTGCCAAAGGCTTTAGGTCTCACTTAAGAACAAAATAAAACCAGGAATGGTACAAAATGTCTCTCCAACAGATCAATCCACTATGGGCGAATAAGCTAAGCACAATAACAAGATGATCTAAGAATCGCAGTCCATAAATCTGAAAAACATCAAAAAGTATATAAACAGGTCAAAAAAGTCTTTTACCAAAGGAACTAATGAACTAAGAGGTAAAATCTAGTAATTTAAAATTAACCATCATGAAATCATACACACAACAAAAAAAAAAAGAAATTTGTATGATTAATTATTTCAAACACATACTGGACCAAGATAAATAAAATTTGGTAAGGATGCAGAGATACGAAAGAACTTACGGATGTTTATATATGAATCTGTAAAGAAAATTATCACACAATATTGTTAAAGGTCAAAATAAAATTCGATTCAATTTTTGGCTCGGCTAAACTTTATAAAGCAATTTAGCAAAATTTATTTGGCAAGTTTAAAATCGTCAAAGTTGTTCTATTTAAATAATGGCAAAGGTTACGAATTTTTATTGACAACATTGATCAAAATGCCATAATTTGTCCACTATTTGCATTTACATTAAGCTGAGGTCGTTTTTTTTTTAAGTTTAAATAATACGTTAATCGTTAAACAATGGTTTTTGACTAATGTGTTTACCGGCTCTTACGTAAACACTAACTCTGACAAGAGGAACAATAAATAAAATAATAGTTACACAATATGCTATGGAAAGATCAACGTTAGGTATTACCATCAAAGATAAATAGTCCAAGAGGCAGCGCTGAAAAATCTCTTTGAATTTACTAATGCTAGATTTTTCACAGTTGATTACTGTGATTGTGTAGAGAAACATACTGCGGTCGGTCAAGCGAAACGTAGAACAGGGGTTACTGAGAGGGTATCAAAGTTGCTTTCCTACGAAGGTAATTATTTCCATTTACTAAGGCTGAAAATCAGTACATACATTCTAAATTAAATATAAATAACAGTTATTATAGTCGGTCAGCTGTATGACGGGACAGAGCCGGTCGGTCGGCCCCAGTGAATGTACAGGGTTATTCACTATATTTTGACCGCCTTGTAAACTGCTTTATTTACAGAATTAGAAAAAAATGTAAAATACAAAAGTTATTCGATTTTTAAATTATCATTTTTTTACATATATATCGTATATATATCGTACTAGTGACGTCATCTATTTGGACGTGATGACGTAATCGACTATTCTTTTAAATGGGAATAGGGGTCGAGTGCTAACTCATTTGAAAGGTTAATTAATTCCCTATTCAGTAATATAAACATTAACATGATTAATTATACAGGGAGTCCAAAAACATTTTTAATTAAATTAATTGTTTAATTAATAATTCAAAATTTTTTTGGACACCCTGTATAAATAATGATCTTAATGTTTATAGTACTGTATAGAGAATTGAATAACCTTTCAAATGAGCTAGCACACGACTGCTATTCTCATTTAAAAAAATTGTAGATTACGTCATCACGCCCAGATGAATGACGTCACTAGTACGATATATATGTCAAAAAATCATAATTAAAATATCGAATAACTTTTGTATTTTACATTTTTTTCTAATTCTGTAAATAAAGCAGTTTACAAGGGGGTCAAAATATAGTGAATAATCCTGTACATTCATTGGGGACGACCGACCGGCTCTGTCCCGTCATACAGCTGACCGACTATAATAACTTTTATTTATATTCAATTTAGAATGTGTGTACTGATTATCAGCCTTAGTAAATGGATTTAATTACCTTCGTAGGAAAGCAACTTTGATACCCTCTCAATAACCCCTGTTCTACGTTTCGCTTGACCGACCGCAGTATGTTTCTCTACACACTCACAGTAATCAACTGTGAAAAATTTAGCTTTAGTAAATTCAAATAGATTTTTTAGCGCTACCTCTCCGTCTATAAGAAGAACAGAAGTGACGGATGCAGTTAAAAGAATGGCCATGGCTAAATGGCCTTGGGCCGGACATTTTGCCAGATTGACGAATTATAGATGGACCAGAAGGATTCTGGAATGGCGACCAAGACAACAGCCATATCGAAGCAGAAAACGACCGCCGACTATGTGGACACATGACACACTACGTTTACTTTTCGACTAGATATAGGGACTTAAAATGGCAATAATGCTGGCTCCCCACGTTCAATGAGCTACATAATATATGCGATATTATTATATTTTATAGACATTGTTAACAATTAAGTTAACCAAGTGTCCAAAAATCTTGAAAAGATCTTGAATTAGAGATGTACAAACAAGCACAGGTGCAGGATCGTAAATAGAAGAACTCTTGTTTAATATCGAAATATCAATATTGTGCCTCAAAAGAAAAAAACTGTAGATGGGAAAGGTAATAACCAGAAAAGTGAACTGATATTATAATTCCACTAAAGCTAAAGATAAATTAAAAAGAACGTATAATTAGGACAATTGTATATTGTAAATTAAAAAAAAATAGTAAACAAGAGTCCAAAAAATATATAGTTAAATAAAAAAACCTGAAAACCCTATTGTAGCTGGACTTTAGAAATAAATGTAACAATAACTTAACTTACAAACTTACAGATATGTTGTGAATAGTCCATGACACAAACTTATAGGAATAAACGCAAAAAAAATGTTTGCCTTCGGATCACAAAGGGTGGAGGCTGAGGTTGTCTGCTGGTAGCACAAAGTATTGTGTTATCTGGAGTACAAAATATGAGAACAAGGTATTGCTTCTCACAATCAGTGCAAAATCTATATTCTACGCAAGGTATTGCGTAAAACTTGGAGGAACAAGGTACTGTTTCTTGAGGGTAAAAACTATCTTGACTTTTACACAAAGTATTGCGTAAAATTATGTCTGAGGGGTATTGCTTCTTACAAAACGAAAAATTCAACTGACTTCTGCTTGAAGTTTTTTTGTGGCAGTTCATAGCACGGTAAATTGTTTTCATTTTCTTACGCATTGTCTCTTATTGCTAATCTTAAAATCGACATACAAGTATATTATAATGACAAATTGACGTTAAAGAAAATGGAACTTGACGAAATGTAAATTATTTCGTATGTTTAAATGAAATTTAAACAGCCATGTAAACATTGAAAGTGTCAGCAGCATGAGTGTAGTCATTAGAGCAGAGGTTCCCAACCAGTGTGCCGCGGCACACTGGTGTGCCCTGAAGTCCCTGTAGGTGTGCCGCGAAATTTGATTATACTCACTATCATTATAGAGATTATTTACCCAAGTGTGCCGTGGCTGAACCAGTTTTTTAAGTTAGTGTGCCTCAAGCTAAAAATGGTTGGAAACCGTTGCATTAGAGTATGAATTTCAGTCAACTCTGGGTTATTATTATAATTTATAGACATGTATTTATAAACATTAATAGTGTTTCAATTTCATCTTCAAAATAGAGTTGCCTATTTCTTTAGTTTTTGAATATTCTTTTAAAAACCCTTACTTGTTAATTATTTTACGTATTCATTAATTAATTAATAGGATTATTTTTTCACCAACGATGTATTCAGTGATTATAATAGTTTATATACTATGCAATAAAGATACTAATAATCGAGAAACGAGAAAAATTGACAAGGCGATTTTAATAACATACTGTTATTATCGGAACGAGTAGGTACATTTTGAACATCTGTAACAATTAAAATATAGAGAGGGAGTGCTGAACGATGGAATAATAAGCAATAAGCGACTAATGTAGGGTTATAACAATACCTAAAACAATATATGCCAAAGATTGTTCAGACTATAGGACAATATCACTAATAAGCCATACCCTCAAAACATTTCTAAAGGTGATTCATGGAAGATTATACAGAAAGCTAGAAAATGATATGGATGATACCAAATTTGGGTTCCGCAAAGGACTTGGAACAAGAAAGGCATTGTTTGCATTTAATGTCCTCTCTCAAAGATGCTTAGATATGAACCTGGATATTTATTCCTGTTTCATCGACTTCGAAAAAGCGTTCGACAGAGTCCGACATGAAAAACTAATAGAATTATTGAAAAACAGAGATATAGACAGACGAGACTTACGAATTATCATCAATCTGTATTGGAATCAAAAGGCCAATATAAAGATAGACGAACAAGAGTCCGAGAATATTGATATAAAGAGAGGGGTAAGACAGGGTTGTGTACTGTCGCCGCTACTGTTTAACGTGTACAGTGAAGCCATATTTCAGGAAGCGATAGCGGAACTAAGTGATGGAATCTCTATAAACGGAAGAACAGTAAATAACATAAGATTCGCTGATGACACCGTTATAATGGCAGACACCCTTGAGTCGCTACAAGAATTGTTAAATAAATGAAAGGTTAATACTAGAGCAAACCCAAATAGAAAAAGTAAAGACATACAAATATCTGGGAACCTGGGTTGATGACAAAAATGACCAAAGCAAAGAAATTAAAGTCCGAATTGAAACTGCAAGGCAAGCATTTATAAAAATGAAGACACTGCTTACAAACAAAGACCTTCAGTTGCCTCTCAGATTGAGGGCTCTAAGATGCTACATATTTTCTATATTACTATACGGAATGGAAGCTTGGACATTGAAAAGGCAACATATAAGAAAAATAGTAGCGTTCGAAATGTGGTGTTACAGAAGAATATTGAAAATTCAGTTGGTTCAAAGGATTACCAATGTTGAAGCGCTACGACGTTTAAATAAGGAGTTAGAAATTATGAACAGTATAAAAACAAGAAAACTAGAATATTTGGGTCACATTACCAGAGGAGAGAAATATGAGCTGCTGAGAGTTATTATGCAAGGAAGGATCCAAGGAAAAAGAAGCATAGGAAGAAGACGCATCTCCTGGCTGAGGAACCTTAGAGAATGGTTTAACTGTAGTTCATTACAACTGTTCAGAGCAGCAGCCAACAAAGTGACCATAGCCATTATGATATCCAACCTCCGCTAGGAGATGGAACTTTAAGAAGAAGACTAATGTAGATAACCACTGCCGGTAATTTAACAATCGTATTACGTTACCTACTCCCTGTAAATGAGTAGGTAATGTCCGAACTTAAATTATTTGTTTGAATCTGCCGATGGCTGCCGTTGATTAAACATCGATACTATAGTGGACTAATAAGCAATGTTGCCGATTTTAGCGTTTCCTTTAATGTGGTATACAGTGCGTAAATCATTCAGCTGGACATAGGGAACATACATTGTATATATTTAGATACATGAATACATACATTGTATTATATTAAGATAATTGTGGCAACTTCGCTCTCTCAATGACAATATAGTTGTTAGCATTAAGGGGCATTAACCTCAGAATTGACAATTAATTTCGGGTGACACAAATAAACGTCAAAACATGACATGGTAGTAGAACTATTTTTGACCTAATGGAAGAACTGTGTCTGTTTAATTTGGAAATTTAATTTTTAAATAACAGATATTTTAAAAATTAAAGTAAAATTATTAATTCATCAGTCATAATCTTTGTTTTTGATTTATTTAAGGACTGCCTTGCATTCAAAATCACTCATTCTATTCGTTCTAACAGCTCTATTGCACCAGAAACTCATACTCGAACAGAAGTTTCAACTAACACAGGTTCGCGCAGTTGCCACAATGATCTCAATGTATATTCCCTATGTCTAGCAGAACGATTTACGTACTGTATCTATTTATAGATAAAGTAAACGGTCTGTATAAAGCACATCACCACTAAATGGGTGCAAGAAGCTTACGATAGAGATAGGTGGAAAATTTTACGGGAGGCTTACGTTCAGCAGTGGACAAATGTAGGCTAATTGATGATAATGAGACGCGAACATTTCACATTGTAACCTTCACCATTTTTACTAAAATTATTTGTAGCGCACTTATTTTTGTAAATACATCGTAAATTTTTTAAGATTCAATAATAAAAATTGTAATAAAAGCGACAATAAATTGTTAACGCATAAATTTTAAGAAGTCTCTAGTATTCCAGTCATTAAAGTACATAAGCATCCAAAAATTAATATTACACTGGACTTTCATTTCTAAGAAATTGCGGCCCATATTCTCAATCTAACTGGTAGATTAGTTTATTTTATATGTTATTTTATTAAATGGTCACGAAATAGCTTATTACAATCATTAATTTTAGCAAGAGGCAAAAAGAGTTTATGCAAAGAAATAAGCAATGTAAACAACGTGAAACAAAATACTCTACTTATTCTAATTAGCCCTGTAAAAAGGTGAATCAACATACGAGGGCTATCTAGAAATATCGTTATGTTTTGATATGTAGCCGCTAGGGGAGGGGTTAGCGCGGTCATCTTCTCGTTATTTTACAACAGCAGCTGTTTAAAATGTGTGCCACGATCGAAAACCCCACCAGTTGTGAGGTGAGAAAATAGGGTTCTTGTTGGCTAAAAACAACAAACCAATTGAAATTTATCGCGAAATTTGTGCTGTTTATGGAAACAACGTGATCACTGAAGGCGGAGTACGTCAATGGTGCATTGAATTCAAAAATGACCGAACCAATGTGCACGATGAAGAGGGAAGTGGACGGCCAAGCATTGTGACTGATGAACTTGTCTCTTCTATTTAAGTGGGAGGTGTTTCGTCATACGCCGTATAGTCCGGATCTTGTACCTAGCGACTACCACCTGGTTGAAATCTCAGGCGGCAAAATTTTATGACAATGGTATTTCAAAGCTAGTTCACCGCTATAAGTGCCTGAATTTGATGGGAGATTACGGAGAAAAATAGTATTTGCGTCTCTTTCAAATTCATATAATAAAATATCTTTATTGTAATTGTTGTTTTTTTCTATTCCAAAACGTAATGTACTTTCTGGACAGCCTGCGTAAAATAAAAAAGTGGTGCAATCGTCAACGCTAACAATACTAAGATCTTCAATATAAAGCTCAATAATCACTGGTTTCGTATTCCGAAAAAAAAAACATTAAAAATTTGAATTATCTTAACAGGTTTTACTTGTTGTAATTGAGTTGTAGTTCTGTACCACTCCGGCCACTTTTAGTCTAGCATAAAACTCAGTAAAGTTAACAATAGGGCTTTTCAACGCTTTCATTTGTTTCGAGCTTATGTCATAATATGTCGTATAATCCTTGTATAATATTAATATACGACATATCGTCGGCTGTATGCAATAGTGGCACAACACAAAAACTGGTAATTTGCCAAAACAGGAGTTTAAAGTTTGAGTGTCAATAATTTTGTCTTATTTGTTTTACTACATGGATTGGGATTTTTGAAAAAAATAAATTTTGGTGTATTTGGGAGAGGGTTAGGTAGCCTTTAATGAATTGTAACACAGACCTCTTAAACTCAACCCTTATTTTGAGTTGTGCCACCACTGCACATCAATGTTTTGCCCTTTAAGACTAATTAAGGCAAATACAAAACTGGCATTTTTTTGTTATTCATACCAATTGAAATAAAGGTTCAATAAAGAATACTACAAGTTACTTGAATGAAAAAATCTGTTTATTAACAACTATAAGAAGAACGAAATAAAAAAGGATATACCCTATTCCACGAACATACGCCTGTTTTGGATTACTTCAACAACGAATATTTTACTGTGCAAAATAAGAAGAACGAAAGTACATTGCAAATTACATTGTTGTTTATTGGAATAATTATTAGCGCCATATACTTTCGTACTTCTTATGTTGCACAGTAAAATATTCGTTGTCGAAGTAATCCAAAACAGGCGTATGTTCGTGGAATGGCCCATATATGTATTCATATGCAATAGGAAAAGTCATGATTAACAATGCTTTAACTGTCGGTAGAAATAAGAGTAAATTGGTAGAACACTTCTGTCTTCACAAAGGCTAATAAGATCTTTTTTCTTCTTTTCAGTTATTGGCAGGCTGCCAGTGTAAGCCTTTTCTAGTGCTATAATATCCATGCTCTCTAAACCTTTTCTTGTTTTTTTCTTAGTGGTATCAACTGATCTGTACTCCTCTTGTGCAAATGAAGTTTTCAAATAGTAGTGAGTACTAGAGCTTGTTTTATCTGAATCGCACAAATATTGTAAATGAAAAGTATTTCCTTATACATCTTCATTGAAAATTGTCGCTGTTTTAGTATTTAACTTTTTTAGGTAAAAAAAAATCATTATGACATAATTCGTGTACTTCGAATGGTTGTTTGCAACGAGCAGTTCGGATTAGCATAGTGTAGTGAGTCGATAGATAAATAGGCCGCCCTTTTAAAGCTTTCGTGATATTTCTTTCTATCAAAGAGTGGCAGTTGTCACCCGCATTTTGAGTATCGCCGACAACTAAATAGCGATGAGTTATAAAAGAAATTTTGAAAGGAGTTACAGCTTACTGATATATTGAAATTAGGTACTTGTTTTTCCTTGGCCACCACAATTGTCTGAGTAAACTATGAATTTCAAATCGTCAGAATCAATTTTTAGATATGGCACCTTTATTGCCTTCTCCTTCGTGCCAAATATAGCTGTGCACATTTCCCAGTCCCTTTTTCTGAAGTTCACATATTATAGAGAAATATGTTGACAGCTTAGATTTATAATAGAAAGCAAAAACGTCTCCTTTTGGTGTCGGTAGAGCAGCTTGTAGGTCAAAACAAGCAACTTTTTGTAAGTTGGTTACATTATCTTTGTCAAGTGTTTTTAGCTCCCGGCTTAAGTTTTTCTCCTGATGATGGTTATTATAAACATCTTCCAGGGCTATTTTTATTCACTACTCGAATTAATCCTTTTAAATTCAATGTAACACAACTTTAAAATTCTCACTGATACAGTTTGAAAATATCTAAAATTGTCTGCTATATTGGCACAACTCAAAAGTGCCGGTATTGCACAGAAACTTGATATCGATACGGTTCCACTTCCACTGCACAACTAAAAAGGGCCAGTACTGCAAGAAACAATCTAACTCAACCGACAACATGTCATAGTGGCACTAGTGATGTCTAGCGGACATTTTTGCTATTATTATTGTGCCAGTTTTGCAGGTCATAAATAAGACTTTTTCTAGCCCTCTGGTGATGTTAACCCAATTTTGTCAATTTTTGAGTTAAGCCACTATTGCATACAGCCGACGAATATGACATAAGCTCGAAACAAATGAGAAGCGTTGAAAAGCCCTATTATCGACAGGGATTTACACTCAATTAAAAAAAGTTTTATAACCATCAGTTTCTACGCATCGAATCTTATAAAATCCTAATCCGACAAGTCACGCAGTCTGTCCGGTACAGTTTCGATATGTAAATATTGAATGAAGTTTAATAATCGTTATTCTATTTTGTTATATCTTTTTTATAACAACTCCAGAATGAATGAATCGAATTAGCTTATTTCGATTTTAAAACATTTTTGTATAAGTCCAAGGAAGGTTTAAAAGGTGAGAAAATGTGATGAAATTGTAAAGAAAATACTAAAAACGACATCATATACAGTAGGAAAAATGAAAGAATACCCATGAACGAACATATAAAACCCGCTGTATTTTCCTGTCACCGTGTCGCACAAAAGATTGGCCAGCGCAAGTACATGTAATAATTATTGTTACATGTACTTGCACTGGACAATTTCCTTTGTGATACGGTGACAGGAAAATACAGCGTGTTTTATATGTTTGTTCATGGGTATTCTTTCATTTTTCCGACTGTACACACAGTTATACTATATAGATACTAAAAAAAAATAAACAAAAATGGAAAATTACTACTTGAATTCTGTCTAGACAATAACCTGGTGATTATGAACACACACTTCCAACATAAAAGGATACACAAGATCACAAGAGAAGTCAAATCAAGAGACGAACAATCAATTATAGACTATACTATAGTGCAAAAAACAGAGAAGAACTGGATAAGAGACGTAAGGGTGAAAAGGAGTTATGAAATTGGTAGTGACCACTATCTACTAGAAACCACATTCAAAAGCAAAAGAAAAGAAATAAAAAGAAATGAGAACATAAACAGAGAACACAAAGAAATAATAAAAATTTATAAACTAAGGGAAGAAACAACGAAAATAAGATACACAGAAGGGCTAGAGAAAGAAATAGACAATGAACATATAATAACAGAAACAATAGAAGAAGAATGGGGAAAATTTAAAAATGCGATGATAAAAACAGCTAAATCAATATGTGGAACCACAAGAAATAACAACAGAGGGAAACGAACGTCTTGGTGGAACGATGAAGTGAAAAGAGAAATAAAAGAAAAGAAGAAATTATGGAAAGAATACATACAAGACAAAACACAACAAAAATATGAAAATTATAAGAGAAAAAGAACAAAAGTTAAAGAGATAGTTAGGAAAGAGAAAAAGAAAAGTTGGGAAAAATTTGGAGAAAAAATGGAAGAAAACAGCACAGAAAACGTAAAATTATTTTATAGAACACTGAAAAACCTAAGAAGCAACAAAGAAACGAAACTGAAACAAATAATGAACAAGGAAGGAATACTAATAAATGACGATAAAACAATAATGGAAAGATGGAGGGAACATTTCCAGCTGTTACTGAATGGAAATCAAGTGAACACAATGGAGAAGGAAAGCCACATAAAGAGAGTATCCATAAGAAACACGGAAAATCCAGAAACTATAGAAAAAGAAGAACTAGAAGAAGCAATAAGAAAGATAAAGATTGGAAAAGCACCAGGAAGCGATGAAGTAGCACCAGAAATGATGAAATATATAGGAATAAAAGCAAAAGAAAAATTGTTATACATATATAACCTAATATGGAAGAGAAAAGTAATACCCAGAGAATGGACAAATGCAGTAATTATACCTATATACAAAAAAGGAAACACAAGAGACTGTAAGAACTATAGAGGTATATCACTACTATGTGTAGCAGCAAAAGTATACGAAACCATAATAGAAAGGAAAATCAGAAAAGAAATAGAACATAAATTAGAGGACGTACAAAGTGGATTCAGGAAAGGACACAACACACAAGACCATATATTTACCATGCAACAAGTAATAGAAAAAGCATTAAAGAAAAATAGAGAAATATACCTGAGCTTTATAGACATGGAACAAGCCTTCGACTCAGTCAAAAGAAAAGATATATGGGAAAGCCTAAAGAAGAAGGAAGTAAGCGAAGAACTGATAGAAGCAACAAAGAGTATATACATGAAAACAACAAATACAGTAAGAATGTTAAATATACAGTCAGAACAATTTGAAACAACTCAAGGAGTTAGACAAGGGGGAAGTCTCAGCCCAGTGCTATTCATAAATGTAATAGATGAGATAGTGAAAGAATGTAAGAAAACTTTCAAGAAATACTGCATCGGTTGGAACAGAATGCAAATGATAAACGCTGAGATGTGTATATTTGCAGACGACATAGTACTAATTGCGGAAACAGCAGAAAAACTGAAATACAACTTAGAGAAATGGAACCTAGAAGCAAGCAAATACAACTTAAACGTAAACAAAGAGAAGACTCAGATAATGAAAATATCAAGGAAACAAGGGACGGAAGATCAAATAGAAATAATGATAGACCAACATCAATTAATACAGACAAATTCATACAAATACTTAGGAACAGTAATCAACAACAAAGGAGACATAGAGGACGATCTTAACAACAGAATGGAAAACACAGGAAAACTATTCCAAGCACTAAATAGAGGATTCCTTAATAACAAAGAAATATCAACAAAGACCAAGATGACAATATACAAAACAATATATAGACCTACGGTGACATATGGAGCAGAAAATTGGATATTAAACAAAAGACACCAGAGCAGAATACAGGCAGCAGAGATGAAATACCTCAGAAGAACGATAGGAGTAAAAAGAACAGATAGAATCAGAAATGAAGAAATAAGAGAAAGACTCAAAATCAAGCCGATACTCGACTCAATCAAGAAGAAAAAATTGGCATGGTTCGGACATCTAACCCGGATGGACAATGATAGACAAGTGAAAAGAGTGTGGGAAGCCAAACCAATAGGTAAGAATAGAAGAGGAAGGCCCATCAAAGAATGGAACAGTGACATTTCGCAGATACTGCAGAGTAAGGGTAAGACTTGGCAGGAAGCAACACAGATGGCATCCAATAGGAAGGAATGGAGAAAGTTCGTTAAGAGCTAGGACAATTCAGAAGATTGTAAAATATTGTAATTTATTGAATTGTAATTTAATGAATTGTATTATAAATGGCCCTACACCGAAAGGTACTAATGGGTCTACTGATTAAGTAAAGTAAGTATTCTATTTTGTTATATCTTTTTTATAACAACTCCAGAATGAATGAATCGAATTAGCTTATTTCGATTTTAAAACATTTTTGTATAAGTCCAAGGAAGGTTTAAAAGGTGAGAAAATGTGATGAAATTGTAAAGAAAATACTAAAAACGACATCATATACAGTAGGAAAAATGAAAGAATACCCATGAACGAACATATAAAACCCGCTGTATTTTCCTGTCACCGTGTCGCACAAAAGATTGGCCAGCGCAAGTACATGTAATAATTATTGTTACATGTACTTGCACTGGACAATTTCCTTTGTGATACGGTGACAGGAAAATACAGCGTGTTTTATATGTTTGTTCATGGGTATTCTTTCATTTTTCCGACTGTACACACAGTTATACTATATAGATTTGTCACTAAAACTGTGGATAACTTCGGGTCTATTTACTTTTTTACGTTTCCCGTGAAATCCATGGTTTTTGCGCTTTGTTTGATCTAAATATGGTATTTAGAATTGTTTAATTAAATTTATAGTGATTAAAATGTATTGCATTAATACACAAACTTGAATTTGAAACTTGAAAAACTTCATCGCAGAGAAAATGTTGAAAAATAGTTTTTGTTATTGTAAGTAAACAATGTTTTAAATTTATTTTTAATTATAAATATTTTCTGTATATTAATTTTCGATATTGTCAAAAATAGAGGGATTCTTGAGCAATGAGCACATTTTTGTCACACTTCCTATACAACCACATAATACATTTTGATATCTGATCGGATATTGTAAAGATCTTCTTCCTTAGACTTCTACAAATATTCCAAAATCAAAAGTAGCCAAATCAATCCAGCCCTTCTCGAGATATACAATATAAAAAATAAGAGTCGGAAAAAATGGAGGGTATCAGATAAAATTGGAGACTGCCAGAAACAATTGAGGAAATCAATTAAAAATGGAGGGAATCAGAAAAAAATGGACGGTGTCAGAAAAAATTGGAATTCGATACGATAAAATAAGGAGTAAAAATTGAGTGCCGTGACTGTAGAATGTAGTAATTGATTGTATTCCTGTATGGCGACTCGACGGGCAAAATCACTAGTTTGTTTATAAAGTGATAACACTTTTATTATTGTTTTTATCTGCTGCAGTGGGTAATAGGATGAAGTATACAGGGTGTTCCCGAAAATAGTGCGTTCCTTAAAGGTATAGGTAGAAGGCACCATGTAGAGCAAAAAAGTCTTATAACATTTTTTTCTAAATGCAACCGTTTGGCTAAAAAACCAAAATACATTTTGGTATGCAAATTGAAATCTGGCAACTATGCATACAAAAATCTAAACATAGACAATCACAATTCAAGAATAGTTGCAGCATTTTAGCTATTATCTTATTTACATTCAACCCTGTCGTAAGTATTTACATTAAACCCTGTCTTCATCCTAAACAAACAAATTCTTGTTTTGTTGGATTTTCAAACATGGGGTGGAACAATTATTTTGCAGGTGTACCTGTCTGACCTACATTTGTGGTGTCAATAAACTAAATCACAAACAGTTCTTGTACAGTGATGCCAAATTAGTTAATTTTATGAAAATAAAAGTTCGCTTATATGGCGAATAATGTAACTTTTTTTTTTTTGGAAACGGTTAACTTTAAAAAAAATGTTATGGGACTTTTTTGTTCTACTTTGTGTATTATATCCATACCTTAAGGGGGGTATGGTTTGAAATCAACATATCAAGCACATTTTTGTAATTTTTTTTTTCGAAGCTACGGTAGAATTTTTTTATTTTTAAATTAAATAAACATATTAAGTACAATTCAAAGAATATTTAAGAAAAAATTCAATCCAAAATATTGAAAAATTGGCGACAAATTTTGGCAGGCAGCTCAAAAAAATGGATTTTGCGGTGGACATCAGAATTCATCACTGGATCATATGGAACAAGAAATTCAGAAAGATTTAATTAGCTTATGAGTTTCATGAGGTAAGAACGTCGAGTTTTTTATTTTTAATGATTTTTGAATTTTCGGTATCACTCAGAAGTCAGAAGTGAAAACCAACCGATTTAATATTGTTAAACAAAAAATAAGCACAAAACGAAAAATATCTCGACGTTGTTACCTCACGAAATGTCTAAAGAAAATCTATGCAAAATTTCAGGTAGATCGGTCAAGTAGTTTTTCAGTTATAATGTCCACCGCATTTGAAAAAGCAGTTTTGAGAAAAATGCGTTTAAAGTTTTGACAACTGCATCTTCATCTTCTGATTTGTCTGACAAATCGTAAAGTGATGAACATTGGAATATGTTTTTTGAATTGCGGAGTAATCTTCAAAAGAAAAGGCGAACAGTTGTTTAACGTTTCTCACTACGCTCAAGCGTGCTGGCCCGAAGCCGCGGCAACGTGAGTCGAAGGTAGGGATATTCAACACCCTGTATCTCTGGTAATTTTACTCCGATTATTTTGAAATTTTCAGAGAGTATTCTTGAAAGTATGCACTTTTATTTGAAATAATAAAAAAAAATAAATATTTCAAACCATACCCCCCCTTAAAGGAACGCACTATTTTCGGGGACACCCTGTATAACAGAATTCGATACAAAGGAAAATATTAACAAAATTAATTAATGAAAACTCTAAAGTACCACTCATCTTTAAAGATTTAGTAGAATTAAATATTCAGCAGAATAAAATGATTTCAAAAATTAAATGGAACATACAGACATAACTAAAAAAAAGGAAATGAGCCGTTATGTGAGATACAAAATACGAAAGTTTTCTATCTTTAGTCATTACGTATACTTTATGAGTACCTACTACTTCAGTACATACTTTTTTTAAATGAACTATGTATAATGTAATGAGTGATAACCCATTCTCTAGTCATCTGATGACTGTTATATATAGCCCCTGCTCAATTTATTAGACCTTAAAAGTATCTTCAAAGTGATACGGAACTACTAAATGGGTTGAAAAACATTTTTACTTAATAATTGTGCTACATAATTTAGTTAAAAATGGTGAAATTTTTTTTAAATTAGTGATTGGTGATCAATTTTCGTAAAATTTGCAGTGGTGAGTGTTATTATTGCTCTATTTTAATGTTAGTTTTGATTTGTTTAATTTGTTTTAAGATATTAATCGAAATATGTTTATTTCTAAAAGATGAATATCTTCAATTGGAATTTTTTCATATGGGTGATTGTAAAAATCTTTCTGTTGAGCAAATCTCTTCTGTTACTGCTCTATTAGAAAATATCGCATGTGGTCAAAGAGAAATAGCAAAAAATGTGATGGATCTTAATCGCCAGTTCAAAGGTTGAGTCAAAAACATGAAGAGAACAACCCGTTACATCGATTTGGACGGGTTGATATGGCAGAAAGATTTCAGTCACCTCCAGAGGGCAATGAATTTTAAAGAATTCAGTTGTAAAACACGTAAGAGTTACCCATAGCGATATAAGGAATAAATTGGAAGAAGCTGAGTGTTCAGTATCGGAGTCCACTGTACGCCGAAATTGGTACAGTATGGAATTAAAATATCATAGGCCAGTTAAGGAACCAAAACCATCACCACAGGTGTTCAAGAAACGCTGAGTTTCGGCCAATTTTCATAAAATTATATGACTAGACAGTCTTTGTGCAAATTGGCCTAAACTAAGCGTTTTTTGAGCATTTATGGTGATACTTGATTGTTTAGTTGGTTCCTTAACTGGCCTATGATGTGTGAATCCCATAGTGTACAAAATTCGTCGTACATTGAACTCCGATGCTGAATACTCTTATTCTTCCAATTTATTCCTTATATCGCTATGGGTGACTCTTCTGTGTTTAACAGCCAAATTATTTAAAATTCGTTGCGCTCTGGAGGTGACTAAAATCTTTCTGCCATACCAACCCCTCCAAATCGATGTAACACGATGTTTCTCTTTGGGTTTTTGACTCAACTTTCGAACTGATGATTAAGATACACCACATTTTTCCTATTTCTCTCTGACGACATGTCATATTTTCTAATAGAGCAGTAACAGAAGAGATTTGCTCAACAGAAAGAGCTTTACAATCACCCATATGAAAAAATTATAATCGAAGATATTCGTCTGTTAGAAATTAATATATTTATATTAATATCTTAAAATAAATAAAAACTAAACTTAAAATAGAGCAATAATGACACCACTGAAAATTTTAAGAAAATTTAACACCAATCACCAATTTAACTAAAAAACTAAAGTTAAAAAAAGTGGAGTCATTGCTCTCTTTTACCCCATTCTATTGCCATCTGTCAATTTTTCACAATTCAATCAAAAAAGTTTTACCATTTTTAAATTAATTATGTAGCAAGATTATTAAGTAATTGTTATTTAACCCATTCAGCAGTTCTGTATGACTTTGAACATCCTTTTAAGGTGTTTCAAGTAAAAAAAAACTGGTATTTCTAGGGTGAGTCTAATAAAATGAGCAGGGACTGTACTGTAACTGCCACACTAGTAGACACATGGGCACATTGGGCTAATACAGTCCTGAACCCTTCACTTGTTTCACTGTTTACTTTTATGCCGAAAAGTAAACAGATTGATCCTACATACAAATAATCCTTTGATGTAAATGAAGAACTATTAAGTTGGAGAATATTCGAGATGTTATTGAATAACCTAGAAATCGGTAGTGACGTCTAGAACGTCAGAAAAAGTATATTTATAAACATAGAGAGTTGGCATCTAAGTTGTATTTGAAGTTTACGGCTGTCATTGTTATTGTTGTCATGCGTTAAAGTTGTAAAAGTTATAAAATGCATGACATGACGGTCACATGGCACGAGACATGAAAGTCACATACGAGAAAGGGTCGGATTAGCCGATAAGCTTGGAAATTAAATAGGTACCCGTGTGTCTTGAAATAAAAGAAAACAAATCATAATTTTAAAAACTTTGCAAAACACATTTGCCAACATGCTAAACTGATAAAAGGAAGCCAAAGGAAGCACGAGAAACAGTTAAAAAATGACATCGTTGTGGAATTACTCTACTTTTAAATTTTCAAGCTATTTCGTGATACATTTTATTTTGTGGGCTTTGAGCGATTAATTGTTCCTTAAACTATAAAAAATTACTTTTCCTTTATCACAAAACTTGTACAAACACACCACCTAAGTCTATATAAAGCTACGTTACTCAGTTCTTTTGGTTCGCATCTTTTTAAGCACAATTCTAATTAGAGGTGAATATACAAAAGGCCACAATACGAATAATATTATGCCCACATAACTAACGTTTGCCATGGCATGCCAGTACTTGCTGAACTTCAAAAAGGCGAACGGTAGTAGACACCAGCCCATAAAGACGAATGTGTAGATCCTGAGGATTATCTGAAGAGGTAGCTGAAGTTGTGGCAAAGCGAAGAAGTTCTTGAGGCTGTCGTTCGAATTCACTATTGATTTTATCTAAAATATAATGGTAATATTACATATTAAAAAATTTAAAAAAAGAATAAGCTGAAAAAAAAACTGAAGTTGTTGCGGGACTGTAATATAGATCGTAAAGCAATGTGGCCATCCTCTCTGCACTAAGACCTATCGAGATTTTTGTGTGTAACCATTTCGTGTTTTATGTGACTTGTGTGTATGTGCATGCATATGTGTGCGTATGTATGTACGCGCATGTTTTTGATTGTTAAGTAAATCTTGTTACTACGTAAACACTTATTCAGTAACAAAGTATGTACTCATTCATAGATGTCGAAATATGAATTACTAAGTATATATTGCACAATTAATTTCGAAATGGCTTTTAACAATGTAGAAAATGACAAACTGCCGGAAATACTAAACACAATTTGATTGGATGCCATTAAGTGTCATGAATAAGAGTTAAACAGGAACAGGAAAGAGGCAAGTATGTACAATCTATAGTTTAGTCCGCTACAGAACACATTATAGCTAACGTTTAACCGTGAAAGAAAGTTTGATGAAATAAGACACGGGAACTCCAATATCTTGGTCACGTAATAAAATGGCTACACTACTACAAGTGAAGAGTACAGGGGAAAACAAGCAATGTCACTGTTTCATTAATTTTTATTTTTCTCGCCATGTTGTAGCCAAAACTTAGTACTATCGAGTAGGCTATCGATTCAGGACAATAAACAGAAAGATCAGTCTATATAAATTTTCTAAGAATTTGTATCCAGGCTAAGGACCAGGATTGTCCGCACGCCACTGAACAAAAATAAGGAATGTTAGCATTTTTTTGGTGCATTATTACATTAATAAGTTAAAATAGATTCATATTATATTAAGGGGCTACCCTAGTGTAAAAGTACGAAATTCGGATATTTTTTTTGGGGAATTTCTAAAAATAAAACGTACTGTACCAATTGTTTTGAAAATGTGGATGAGCATTTATTGTAAAAAAAAGTATATGTAAAACAATTTTCATAAAAAATTATTGAAAATTAAACGAATTATCCGCCATCTACTGGCACCGTGAAAATAAAAACAGGTCCACTGCTGCAGTGATTGGTACTAATAGAAATCTTGAAAAATAAAATTTCAAAGTTATTATTGAAATATAAGTTATTTTCTATATCATCAACTAGGATTTTCGAAAAATATTAAAATTTGGAAAAAATCACGAAGTGTTTAATTTTTTTTACATTAGCTAAAACATTTTCAGTTTCAAAAACCGCCAAATTGGCATTTTTTATCCGATCTTTTTATCCGATCAAAAAACTCCTAGTTGATGGTATAGAAAATAACTTATATTGCAATAATAACTTTGAAATTTCATGTTTCAGGATCTCTATTAGTCCCAATCACTGCAGCAGTGGAGCTATGTTTTTATTTTCACGGTGCCAGCAGATGGCGTATAAATCGTTTAATTTTCAATATTTTTTTATGAAGATTGTTTTACATGTATTCTTTTTATAAGAAATGCTCAGACACATTTTCAAATTGGTACAGTACGTTTTATTTTAGAAATCCCCAAAAAAGTACATACATGAATTTCGTACTTTTACACTAGGATGGCCCATTAAAATTATAGAATAAGAATTGCTAGAATTCTGCTAAGAATCTCCTAAGTAGTTTTTAAAAACCATAAGAAATTAAACCTTTATTGGTGTTTATATCAATAAAATGTGACATTCATTGTTTCCCCCTGTACTCTTAAAGTTATTTTATACAATTATTATTTTACAAGTTGTTGTGGAAACAAACAGGGAAAACATCGGAAAAGGTACATTGGAGGCAAACGAATGTCTTACATCTGCAATCGCAGACAATGTTTTAACTACTCATCTAACTAGCTCTTCCAAATAGCCGTAAACAGGACCCAAATAATCATAATAACCAGCAATCTTCCAAAGAAGACGGTATCTTAAGAAATTGTTTTGTTAGTATCTACTTATCTACGTATTTAATGGGAATGGACCATAATTTTAATTGAAAATGCGTTATATTTGACGTTTCTGTTTCCACCTCGAAAATCGTTTTAAAATATAAATTATTTTGTTTTGTTTCGTGGTAGATTCCTTTTCATGAGCATTTTTCAGTGCGTCACAAATGATAGAAAAAAAGGTAAGTCCGTGATAATACACATTTATGGCATTTATTCTAACATGACATTTTAGTTAAATCTGACAGCTGTCACATTTTATTTGTAATTTGGCATAAAAAAAATCAATTGTGTTTATTGCATTTATAAAATGATATTTTCTTTGATTTGTATAGTGTTATAAATTGTACAGATTATATTCGTAGATGTTATATAATTCGTAAATATTTTTTTGTTTATAGCGCCATCTATCCACAACTAGAATAACTAGAATAAATGTTATAAATGTTATAAATGTCTGTAATCACAGACGTGCCTTTTTTGTGTTACATACAATTTAATGCGTTAGAAAGAAATCGAAAAACTGTGACGCACTGAAAAATGCTCATGAAAAAGACTATTACAAAGAATTCTTCTAATAATGTAAATTTATAACGACTATTATCATAAGAGACATATACAGGGTCAGTCATGAGAAACATTGTTTAATAATATACAGGATGAGTTGTGAAGTTTTTATCGGCAGTCAGAATTTGATATCGTTAGGGTAATAACATCACCCTTAAACAATTTTTTCAACCACATACTTGCTGTGGCCTATAAGATCTAGGCCAAGTATGCCAATTTTTTAAAAGACATACATAACCTAGTAAATTTAGGTTATACAATATTTCCAGAACTTTTAGAATAATCTTTTTTGAGAACGACTTCCGGAATGGATATCGAAACGGCAACCATTAGTCAATTTAAAATGTAATTTTCATTACACCAATATTTGACTCAATCCCATATAAACATAATACTTAAATTATTTCATCTTATCGAAATTTTTAGGGCCTTCTTTTTTGGTCTATTATTTGGAAGGCAAGTTTGAATATATTATAGGTATCATGAAAATTGTAAATGTTACGGGTAAAGTTAGGAAAACGGGTAATTCTAGGATTACCCGAGTAAAGTGCGAAGTACTCGCTAGGTTTTGGTAAAATCAATGCAAATGTAAAGCTGCTGGAAATATTTGTAACTCCCAATACCACAGCAGCTTTTCTTGTTTTAATAAATAGATGATAATTTTTATTTCAACAGTATTTATAGCTTTATCTTCCTTACTTTTGTAAATGCGTTCTTTTCTTAAATTAAGATATCTTTCAAACGTAATACAGCGTGTCTGTGTAACTTGCAACCATATGGGAAACTTTTTTAATATCAATTTTACGAAAAAAAGTTATTCTTTATAAAGTGCTCTGCATAGTCCAAAACCTAAGACACAATCATCAGATATCAAATTTTATCAACGGTATACGAGGTATGTGAAAAAATATGAATTTCGCTCAAGAGTAAAGTGCCTTTATATTTCACAATATTGAAAAATGTCATTAAGGAAAGTTGTTTGTTAAAAATTATGTTATAATCTGCATTTGCACTCTTCTAATTGAAAAAAAAATTTGAAAACTTTTCTTATATCACGGACATCCAACATCATTTTTATTTATGATAGCTCCGTTATTATTAATTTTACGAAAAAAAGTTATTCTTTATAAAAAGTTTTGCATAGTATAATAACCAAGATAAAATTATAAGATATTAAACTTTGTCAATTTTATACGAGGTATGTCAAAAAATATGAATTTCGCTGAAGAGTAAAGTACCTTTATTTTTCACAATATTGAAATTTGTTATTATAAAAACTTGTTCAGAATTAAAAAGTATCTTTCAGTATGAAATGGCATCCTTCTATTTGAAATATTGTGAACTATAAAGGTATTTTACTTTTGAGCGAAATTCATATTTTTGACATACCTCGTATAGAATTAAAAAAACTTGACATCTTTTGATTGCATCTTAGTTTTTTGACTATTTAGACATTTTTATAAAGAATAACTTTTTTTCGCAAAATTAATAATAACGGAGTTATCTTAAATAAAAATGATGTTGGGTATCCGTAATTAGGAAAATTTTCAAGTTTTTTTTTTAATTAGAAGAGTGTAAATTCATATCATAACATAATTTTTAATTACAAACAACTTTTCTTAATAACAATTCTCGATATTCTGAAATATAAAGGCACTTTACTCTTGAGCGAATTCATATTTTTGAACATACCTCGTATATTATTGATAAAATTTGATACCTGGTGATTGCATCTTAGGTCTTAGACTATGCAGAGCATTTTATAAAGAATAACTTTTTTTCGTAAAATTGATATTAAAAAAGTTTCCCATATGGTTCCAAGTTACGCAGACACCCTGTATAAATACTGTACAAAAATTTATTATTTTTGAAAATAATTAAGGATGTTTTTAAAACTTTTCGGAAATATCAGTAACAAGAGTTATAATACGGATATTATTAAATATAGGAAATAAAATTAAATAAATAATTTCGTGACCTTTGATACTCTACAAAGTGTTAGATAAGATAAAATTTACGACCTATTTATTTTTAAATACTTAAACATATATCAGTCAGTAGGTACCTAAAAACTATTATCAAACAATTATTCTAATATAAGGGGTTATGTATTGAATGCTCGTTTCTTTCCAAAAAAAGTAAAATTATGAATGACATCCTCTCCTTCAGTTTTTATTTGATGTTGAAGGTTTCTGTCCATTGTTTTATTGGAAGTGTTCACTTTGCTCATCCGTTATTATTTCTTGAACTTTTTATTTTGTTTTCTAATATACGCTTGATCAACTAAAAGACATCTTTGAGCAGGCCTTGCAAATAATTATAATCACTCAACTGACTTTCTGCAATGTATGTTTGTAAACGTCACATTGAGCAGCTCCTATCTTTTGTAATTGATTGCTATTTAAGTATTGCGACTTAAAAATAGCGTTTGTTGTCAACAATCTATCTAAATACATTCAGCGTGCGGTAAAAAAAAACATTTTTTTAGCCACGAAGGTCTCCTGATCATAGAATTTACATAACCTAGTGTGCAAATCATCATAAACCTGTATATTCAAACTTTGAATAAGCTCCGTCAAGCAATATGACGAAAATGTCCAGGGAAGCTCTCACACAGTGGCATTCTTATGCACGACAATGCTTGACCTCATAAATATTGTGGTGGAAGTCGTGAAGAAAATCTACATTGAAAGAAATAGGGGATATTTTATTAGGACATCCACTCTATAGTCCCGATTTATCGAAGTGGAATTTTCACATCTTTGGGCCACAAAAAAACAACAAAAAACGCCACAAGGCGTTATTAAACGATAATGGTTTTCAGTCGGACCAAGAAGTACCAAATGCCGCAAAAGAATGTTTTCAGCACCAACCACAAGAATTCTTTAAGGTACTAGTACACTTTAGAAGGCCAAAAATAAGCATTTTTTCAAGATTTTTTTTCTCAGAACCTTTATTAAAAATGAACAAAAAACTGTTTACATATTAATACCTAGCTCTTAGAGAATACAAAAAATTAATCTTTTTTCATTTATGCAAGTACACTAATATTGTAGAGGGCGCCAAAGTCGAGGCCTCGAAAAAAGTAGTTCCGATGGCGGACAGTTAATCTCAGGATTGGGATCTCTGAAACAAAAAAATCGTACGGCATTTGAAAAAGGAAGGTTTCTTACGTGACAATTTACCACCGTTAGTGAAAAATTCCGCAAAAAAAAGATTTTACGGAAATTTGAAAAATTTTTGTGAAAAAATCGCCCGTTTTTCTTCAGTTTTTCATGTTTAAAAAATATTTATTTTTTATTTTTTGGTCAAATTGTGGTAATTTGTCACGTAAGAAACCTTCCTTTTTCAAATGCAGTACGATTTTTTTGTTTCAGATATCCCAATCCTGAGATTAACTTAACTGTCCGCCATCATTTTTCGAGGCCTCGACTTTGGCGCCCTCTACAATATTAGTGTACGTGCATAAATGAACAAGGATATATTTTTTGTACTCTTTAAAAGTTAGATATTAATATGTAAAAAGTTTTATGTTCATTTTTAAGGGGAAAGGAACAAAATGCAAAATTTTGACGCCTGCCAAAATTTTCAATGTATTTTAAATATAATCATTTTTTTCGAATCCTGAGAAAACTAATAAGTATTTTTGAAAATTTTAAACGAAGAATGAAATATTCGTTTATTACCGAGGGCCTACAGTCCCTTAGAATGAATAAAAAGTTTCTTTTGAATGAGATATTTGAAACTAAAAATCACACTAAATTTTCTCTTAGTTTTTCACCCCTGTAACTTATTAAAAGAAACATTATAGAAGTTTTCAGGGACTTTCGGCCCTCTGTAATAACGTAATCTTTCATTCTGCGTTTAAATTTTTCAAAAATACTTATTAGTTTTCTCAGGATTCGAAAAAAATGAATCCCATTTAAATAGCATTGAAGCCGAAAGTTCGTACTCATCCCCTTAATAAAGGTTCTGCGAAAAAAATTCTTAAAAAAAATGATTATTTTTGGTCTTCTAAAGTGTACTAGTGCCTTAAGCAAGGTATACATCGGTACGTCAAACCATGGGATATGTGGCTTAACTGTAGTGGTAATTATTTGTAGATATATTTGCCAATAATTTTTTGCTTGGCCAAAGATGAGCTTTGAAACTCGAGCGTTTTGGGGTAAATTAATTATTTTCCCACAGACGCTGACGTGAGGGTAATCGTATGCCAGTGGTTCTCAGATATGATAAAAAATATCAATGTGTATTGTATAGTCAATTTTAACATGGAAAGTTTACAGAAGATAAACAATGTAATAAGTAATTAAATAAGGTCATGTTAAGAATATTAAGAATAATAAGAAAAAAATATTTAAGTAAGCACTAAATATTTTTTTGAACTGGTATTATTATTATGTGGTTGTGAGAGAGTGTCCCAGTTTCATGTACACGATTAACGAGCTACCCGAAATTGACAGATTTACGCGACTATTGTTACCAACATGTATTAAAGAAGGATAGATAATCTTATTTCATCAACTCCTATATTTACTATATTATGTTAAATAGAAAATGTTTATATATGTTTATCGAAAATAGCTGCAGAACAAAAAGTTTATCTTAAATTTTTTTAAGTTTTAGTTAAAGTATACTTAAACTACGACTTAACTTTTACATGAATTTGACATTATTTTAGGTACTCAAAAACTTTTAGAACTAAAAATTATTTTCCTCCTATCCAAATAGTGACGAATATACTTACATCTCTTTCCATATATATCACCATAAATTCGAAGAGGAAACAGATATAATATCCATCATGGAAACCATGCCAGACGGCCAAGAACAAAAGTGAAGCCAACTGACTTAACTGTCTGTTTCCCAAGAACTTTAGTCTTTTATAAATATAGTGTGCGATCCAGTTATTGGTGTTTACATTGAAAGATTTGATGTAGTGGTTAAATTCCGTTGTGTTTTCAAAAATATAGAGTTTAATATTTTCTACTCCATCCCATTTGACATGTCCTTTTTCATCTTTTCCGTTCTGTGCAATGCCTAAAAAAATATATCACTGATATCTTGTGTACATTATAGATGAGATATATGTATCTTATTTTTAAAGTCAGTTGAAATCATACACATAATAAGAATAGACAAGGCATACTGAGCAAAATATTGTAACCCGCGGGCAGTCGATCGGTGGTCTACCTATCTCTTTTTACCGAGCGATCCCGCGCATATGACAGACAAAGATGGCTAGACCACTCAAAGTGAATATTGGCCAATGAAGTCCTTGATATTGGCGTTACACATCTATTCACAGAGCGGCCCTACATTACCTAGTCTAATGGTTGGAACACCCAAACAAAGTAATTGACGGCAAATATTAAAAGAATATTCGTATTACGAGACATGGGTGCATCATTTATTTTTATATTCAAATAGTATATAGATTAATAAGGAACAGAATAATGACAATTTTAATGTATGTAAATGTCGATGACATACTTACTGTATAAAAAAGTTGTCAACATGTATTTAGCAACAAAAATAATTGTGTCAATGAATAATAATAATAGTATGATTAAAATAGAAAATACTAAAAATATTAATAGCTGTACAATGAGTCAACGCTAGTCAAGCAGTGTTTATTATCTTTTCATGACATGTAATGTACACCCATTGACCCTTGTCGCCGATATCGATTGTCAAAGTAGCATGTAAAATATTGGTGGTATTGAATAACATATTAATGTCCAATATTTATTTGATGAGCTTTACCTGTTATTCCCTGTTTATTCCATCTCTCTCCTACGAAGTACGGGGAATGTTCAAATATGTTTGAAACATTGTTGGTGTTATTTATAATTTAACTATGTTTCAACTGACATTATCAATAGTATACATATGAACGATCTTACTACTAATTATTTATCTAAATGTAATGCCAAAAATAAAAAACTTACCAAACAGAATACATGCTCCTTCTGTCAAAAGCCAGCAAGATATGTACTTGTAGAGGGTATATCTACCCCAGAGACCCAGTAAAAGCATTCTCTTGAAGAAGCAAGTTTGTGCAAATTCGTCAGATAACATATAATCATCCGACACAAAAGATCCAATCGTTTGGAATATAGTTAAATATGCAACTCCAGTAGCACCTCGTTTTATCGCAGCTACTACGCTGTCTGGAGGGCCGTCCTGCGAAAATAATATATAAAGTCAATCTGTGAAAATATTAATTTTCAGCGTAATAAAAGTTTAGAAATGGGAATAAGATATTACACTACTGGCCAAAAAATCGGGACACCTTAAAAATGGGTAATTTTTGATGTCTTGTATTTCCTAAACCTGTTGTCCGATTTAAGTGATTTTTTCAATATTTTATAGCCTTATTCTTTGACAATATTATTGTAATAATATGGTTGCCAGACAGGTAAATTGTCATTGTATACCTACCGGGTCTACCATGGACCTATAAATAAAGACCAATCAAACTGTGTTTTTTTCTCAAAGTTCGCCACGCCCCACAGTGTGTCGATTAGAACAAGCTAGGTGGACAAAATTATTTTTCATCATATTTACATTTGTATCGAGCAATAATATAATTTGATAATAAAATAAATCATTTTTGTTAGTTAAAAACAAAAGTTTTTCTATATTTAATACATTATAAATACAAATACATAAATATAGAATATATAAATAAATATTCGTCTGATTTTGAAGTAGATTTTACAGAGGTTGAGACTCTACTGTAGGAGCCATAATCAACTTAAAAACCTCTGGGTACAATTGACCAGTTTTTTTGTTTAGAATTTCTCTGAGGCTATTTATCAGTGGATCTGATGTTATGATCAACATTGAAAGTAAATCTGTAGTCGTGGCAATACGTGAACAGTATCTGGTGTATTGCTCCCGGAACTTGCGGCAATCTTTGTTCCTTGCTTCTTGAGCTTCTTTTAAAAGCGGTCCAAGTGGAACTAATGCTGATTTGATTACTTCCATACTATGTATAAGTATTTTATGTACAGTGGCTTTCAGTACCATGAAATGGCTCTTATGGCTAAGAAAAAGTTCTCTGCATTCAAGACAGAAATTTTCAAATCTCAAAAAAAATGTTGTGCTCGAGTGTTTTGGTGATAATAAATCTTATTATCAGTGGAAAAGGTGCAGATATTACATATAGCAAATTTAGCCCTGGTACAAAAGGGTCCAAGTCATTGCCATCATTTGAAAGTTTCAAAACGAAGGAAATTCATTCGTTCATCATACAAAGTTTTTTTAATATTGTTTGTTTATCAGATACATTTATTGAATTGAAAAAATTAGCACAAATATTATCATCCATCTTCAACGATTAATCTGTATAAATTAAGGAAAACTTAAATTTCGTGTGAAAAAATGATGAACGGAACTCAACTGATTTATTCTATTACAATAAAAATACGTACCTTTGGACGCTATTACTAAAAAAAGAATGATGTACAAGCGTGTGCAGGTTATAATAAGTATTATTACTAATGGGAAAGGTGCAGCTATGATATATTGAAAATTTAGCCCGGGTACAAAAGCGTACAAGCAATTGCCACCCTTCCAAAATTTCAAAACGAAGAAAATTTCCTTCGTTCATCATAAAAACTTTTTTTAATATTGTTTTAAAAGTTCTTCAAATAATTGTTTATCCCAGGTCATTTTTTATAATAAGGTGAGACATAAAATAATGAAGAACATAAATCATATAATAAATAAAATAATAAATTAACAAATATTGATATTATAACACACTCACCCTGGTGTTATAATGCCCATCTATAAATTCTAAATATCTCTTCATAGAAAACTGAGGTCCGATTAAAAATCCTGACGGAAAGAACGAATGACCAAATATTTCTAATATACTGGGTTTCTGGACTAGAGCAAGTTTCTTGCTATCAGATGATAATGTTTCCACTGGCTGGTGACCATCGTATAAATCAAATGCAACCCCTAAAAAATATAGTTATAGTAGATAAAATATTTGAATCAACGAATTAAATAAAAAAAAGTCATATTTTAAAAGTCAAAAGAGGAGGAAACTAAAATTTGGATTATGCCATGGATAACAGAGGATTTGGATAACGCAATATTTTAATTTGTTTAAATAAAAAAAAATGTTTAAATAATTATACAGCTTTCAAATGATAATATTTATGTTTTTAACTTTAAAAGGTACACTTATAGTAAGTTTATCTAAAAAAAAAGCCTACAACTGGAAAAAATATGTAATTTTCTGTTCTTATAAATAAATTAATCTATTATAACAAAACAAAAGCAAGTTTGACATTTAATAATGAGTTAGTTCGATGGCTCTACTCGAGTTACTTGGGAACAAAAAATGAATGAAGGAAATTGCTCCATGGGAAGCCGAGAAAATGCATTTTTTTAACGTATACCGATTTTGAACTTTGAGGGTTACATTTTCTCCAACCTAATTTTTGATTGGAATTTTGCTATTTTTGGCAATTTTCACACGTATTGTCGATGGTTTTTATTATAATAATATATGTTATGAGGATTTTAAAGATATGAAAATTGGTGTGGAGAAAGAGGACAAAAATAAAAAGGTGATGGTTTGAAAATTATGATCCTATTGTTTATATCTTTGCCGTAAATTTCGGTCAACTTTGACCGGTTGTATCTCAGGAACCACTCGTCATAATTAAACGTTTTTTCTTTTAAAAGAAGCGTCCTGCCGCTGTCTTTCGAATACCGTTTTCACAATTTAATTTAGTTTAATATTTCCCGAGATATTCTATTTGTTTATAAGCCAAAAAATTGTTTATAATTTTAAAATATTCCCGAGGCCGCTTAAATAGGCCAATTTCAATTCTGTAAAGTACATTAGATAGGTATAGTGTCTTTTTATGAAAAAATCATAGTTATTCTTATGCATCATAATTATTGTCGTTATTATAGCGACCGTAAATTTTTAATTAACATTTCAATTGTTGCTAAACTTTTCATTCCATCTCCATCGGCTTCTGGAATTATAATATATACGGAAAGGGCTTTTCGTTACCAAGTTATTTAATTATTGATTAACAACTACTTATCTAAAAGTTTAGTTGAATATTAAAGATTTTGTTGGAAAAACCCGCTTTTTCCGGGGAAATTTTTCGTCGAAGTAAATCGGAAAAAACACGTCTCTATGCAGAATTTAATTGCGGTGAATTTTTATTTGGGTGTTTTTGGTCTAAAGTTAAAATCTTTGGAGTTATAGGGCAAAAATTGATAAAAACACGATTTTCGGGCGCCATTTTGTTTATAAAAAAAGTAGCACACTATCTGCGGACTTTGCATATCTATATTATTAATATATACAATCATAAGATTCGATTCCAGCAATAAAATTGCTGGTAAATAACTTTTCCCAAAAATGGCCTATTCTCCGATAATCAGCCCAGACTAGAAGCAGTTTGTCTGCTATTTCTTGATCACCACTTTCAAGAAAGTTTTGGTATACTTCTTCACTTTTATGGGATCAACCAGGAATGTATTCCGTTCGATAGCCTCTTGGTATATACTTTAGAAGAACAGAACACAACAGAGAAGTATTGAGATACACCTGATGGAGAAGAACCAGATTTATCGACTAGACTCAAAGGTAGCTTGAAGATTTCGGCAACTTTACAAGAGGTCAAAATTACATACAACTTCATAATTAAATCAGTTAAGGGGACAGGCGCAACATTTCGGCTCCAATGCTATTTATGTACATTAATTTTTTTCGAACCTTTAAAAAACTAATAAGTATTTTTGAAAAATTTAATCGCAAAATGAAAGATTACGTCATTACCGAGAGCCGAAAGTCCCTCAAAACTTCTATGTTTATTCTAATAAGCTACAGGGGTGAAAAAAATAGAGAGAAAATTTAGTATGATTTTTAATTTCAAATATCCCGTTCAAAAGAAACGTTTTATGTACTCCAAGGGATTTTCGGCCCTCGATAATAATGTACTCCTTCATTCTGCATTTAAATTTTTCAAAAATATTTAGTAGTTTTTTCTGGATTCGAAAAAAATGAACACCATGTCCTCGGTAGTGATGTTGATTATAGTTACTTTCGAGTATTCGTTACAAATCGTTACTTTTGTATAAAGTAATCATTTAAAGTATTCGGTTCTTTGATTACTTTTGTTACTTTTGTATTTGAGTACCGGTAATCATATCGAGAATCGCATTTCTCAGTATTTCGTATAAGTATAAGATCCGATATAACGACCTTCACCGATCTATTTAATGGACAGAAATTAAATGATAATGTAGTTGTTCTGTCATTGCTGCTCCACAATATCAGTAATCTCGAGTAATCTATTTGCATCAATTAAGTGCCATTAACAAACCCTCGAAACTCTAGATGACGTACCTTAGCAGTAACCCTGAGCACCCAGGTGCTTCGGAGGTCGGTTCTGATTGCAAATTCGTGTTCACTGACCCCAAATACCCCGAAATAAAAAATATGGCCCTTAATATACTGATTTTTACATGTTTATGCATTTTTCGATGCGTTTTATACACTTTAGAATGTTGTCAAGTCCTTTGTACTTAAAGGACGTAAGCATTTGTAATGAAATAATACTCGATGTAAAATACTTTATTTTAAAGAATTATGCACATGGTTTCCATTTTCTATCGCAGTATTAAGTATGTGACAGCTGTCGTTCAGATGACAGTAGTACCAACCTACATTCATGGTTAAGGGAGTTTTACACGAACATAACACCTCCTCCCTTGACCATGAATTACAAAAGTTAACTAGAAGTAAAAGTACTTACAAATTCAGTCTGGTAACAGGTTTCCTTACTCTAGTGGAACGCCTTAAAATGGGTTCCTCAGTTTCAGTTTGAGCCCCAGGTACACTATTCGAACTTTCCATATTGTTTGAAATTTCGGATTCATCAGTAATCACTTCGGTAGGTGGTGGTGAGACACTGTGCTCTGGAATTGATGCCTCCCTCGGAATCAAATTGTGAGTAATGGTATCCGGAATGTAACATGTTGGATTATTTTGAGATGGAGTATATTCCCCAATTTGCCGTATTTGGTCTACATGACGTTTCCATGTTCTACCATCATCTAACTGAATTAAATAATGCAATAACCCTAATCTGAGTACAATAATGCCAAATTGCCATTTAGAATGAAAATAATCCCTCACGGAAACCCTAGTTCCTATATCAAAGTTTCTTAGACTCATATCAGTATAGGTAACTCTATCACTACATGAAGGTTTAAGTAAATCTAATCTATTCCTTATTTGTCTTCCTAACATAAGTTCTGAGGGACTTTTACCTGTAACTGTATGTGGGCTTCTGCGGTATTGCATAAGTAGCTTACATAATTCAAACTCCCTGTCATTTCCCTCACTTCGCATAGCCCTTAAACATTTTTTTAGTATTTGGACATATCTCTCTCCCTGTCCATTAGTTGCAGGATGGTAGGGTGCAGTAAATTTTTGTGTAATTCCATTATCTTTCATAAAAGTTCTAAACTCATGAGAGTCAAATTGTCTACCATTGTCTGTAACAAAAACTTTAGGAATACCAAAAGTTGTAAAAATTTTTCGGCAAATTTCAATAGTAGTTTTTGTAGTAGTATTTTTTGTAAAATGAATTTCAGGCCATTTACTGAAGGAATCTACCAATATAAAATAATAACCTCCATTGAAAGGTCCAGCGTAATCAGCATGCACTCGTTCAAAACAAAATTTTGGTGGCTCCCATATATGAGAATTATCTTTAATTGGGTTGTTCTTGTGCTTATTGCACTCTAAACAATTTTTACAAAGTGACTCAATATCCTGGTCTATGTGAGGCCACCAGCAATAACTACGAGCTAAAGATTTCATTCTAACTATTCCAAAATGTGCAGTATGTAATTCTGTCAAAATTTTATTTCTCAATTTAGTAGGTATAACTACTCTTTGTCCTCTCATAATAACATCAGATTGTAATGAAAATTCAGCTTGATTTATATTGAAGCTAAATCGTTTATCAACAGGTTTTCCTGTTTTTAACCCAACAAGTAATTTTTTTAAGGTATGATCATTTTTTGTATGAAAAGCTAGATCTCTAATATTTGTAGGCAAAGTTTCAATTTGATTTATTTCAAAAATATCTGGCTCATCGTGTGTGAAATTTTGTTCTGATTTTATAGGTAGACGTGAAAGTGCGTCAGCATTGAGATGAGAATCTGTATTTTTGTAACGAATGTCATAATTCAAACCTTGTAAGAAAATTGCATAATGTTGCATTCTTGTTGCACTTAAAACTGGTAGGCTTTTATCAGGTGCAAAAATTTGAACTAACGGTTTATGATCAGTGAGCAAAGTAAATTTCCTAGCACATAAATAATTGTAAAATTTTTTTACTCCAAAAATTATGCTGTAAGCTTCTTTGTCTATTTGTGAGTACCTTTGCTGTGTAGTAGTAAGAGTTTGAGAAGCAAACTGTAAGGGTCTCTCTGTACCATCTGAAAAGATATGTGAAAGTACTGCACCTACCCCATAGGGTGATGCATCAGTTGCTAGTACTAATGGTAAATTTGGGTCATAGTGACATAAAACATTTCTAGAACAAATGAGTTTTTTTGCTTTGTCAAACGCAGTTTGACAAGTATTCGACCATTTAAAATTGACATTCTTTTTAAGTAAATTATTTAATGGTTGTAAAATTGTAGAAGTATCTTTTAAAAAACGTCTGTAATAATTAATTAGGCCACAGAAACTCCGAACTTGAGTTCTGTTTGTAGGTATTGGAGCATTTGCAATTGCAGTTACCTTATCTGCACTAGTAGACACACCCGTTTTACTCATCTTATATCCACAGTAGTCAATCTCGTCTTTGAAAAATTCGCTTTTATCCAAATTTATATGTAAATTATGTTCAGATAATTTCTTTAAAACTTGTTCAAGTCTTTGTAAATGTAAGGTATTATTTGGAGCTGTAATTCTTATATCATCCTGAAATATTGAAATACCATCTATTCCTTGTAGCATTTGCTCCATTAAACGTTGCCATTTGGCAGGAGCACTAGCAATTCCAAACATTAATCGATTTGGTTGAAATAAACCTTTATGGGTGTTTAATGTAAGTAAATGTTTCATTTCATCTTTTATTGGCAAGTGTAAGTAAGCTTTCGTAATATCTATTTTTGTATATTTGTCCCCACCTGCTAATTGGGAAAGTAGGTATTCTTGTATACTTTCGCCTTCTGCTTGTCTTTTTGATTGAAACCTAAATATTTCAGCAATTTCAAGTGGTGCAGGGTTGTAAAAATTATCCATTAACTTAACTGTATCCTCATATGACTTGTCTTCAGGGACCTCTGGAGCTAGTTTATCGCACAGTGTATCGTATGCTTCCGACCCCATGTAATGTAGTAAATAGGGCAATTTCATTTCCTCTGGAATTTTAAAAACTTTGTATGCTCCTTCCAGCCGTTTTACCCACCTGGACCATTTTGTAGCTGTCTGGTTAAAAGGTTCAACGGAAAACTGGAATGTAGAAACTTGTGTAGACATTACTGGAGCTGTAGCAGGTGCAACTATCGCAGTTGTAGTCGAGGAACTCGTGTTTGTACCGGCTGTAGTTGATGTAGTGTCTGTAATATTTGTATCCATTATCCTCGTCGCCAAATGTCAAGTCCTTTGTACTTAAAGGACGTAAGCATTTGTAATGAAATAATACTCGATGTAAAATACTTTATTTTAAAGAATTATGCACATGGTTTCCATTTTCTATCGCAGTATTAAGTATGTGACAGCTGTCGTTCAGATGACAGTAGTACCAACCTACATTCATGGTTAAGGGAGTTTTACACGAACATAACAAATGTAATAATGCATTTCCACCTATTTTTGTATTGTAGACTTTTTTTTCAACCGTCATCTTAATCCTAAATACAATGCAAAACGTTGCAAGTCTCTACGTACCTACTATATTTAAAAATAGATTTATTCCTGTGTTAGTGTTAAATGCCCTGGTCTAATAAAAACAATGCCATAATTATATGTAGAATTCAAGTTGATGATCATAGTCCAGAAATATTATCATTTCTGCATATTTTCCGGTCAATCTAAGCTATTTTTTTAAGCCTGATAAGAATAGTGTGTATTTATTATTAAAATCTAATGTGTTGCATTTTTATTTTCAAAAGAACTAACATCTGTAAAATTTTGTGAATTATCTACCTCGACAAATCGTATAGACATCTGTTTCTGGGTGCATGCTTTGTTAAATGATATACCTCCCTCTGTTTCAGCTACTTCTCAGCGTCCTGTAATCCTGTAAAGTAAAACTCTTCATAGCCTTCGCCTTTCATAGATAAAATTTTAGTTAACTGTACTGATACCGAACACTCGTGGAATACTGGTCCGACTCCGTTATCAACCGATATCAACCGAGTAGATACAATACTCAAAACGAGTAGATACGATTGGTACGAAGTAACGAAGTAATCAGAGTAATCAAAGTAATCAAAGTAACGATTTACCTCTCTGTATAGTAATCGTTACTTTCGGTATTCCTAAGTAACGAGTACTTTGTAACGAATAGTTACTTTTTTAACTTCACTAGTGATCGGTGATATTTTCCAAATCGAACATTCGCTATCTTTATCATACAACGCACTCCGTCGAACAGAATGTGGTGACAAGACAGTGACAAACAAGGCTACTAAATATTTGACACGGGTTCAGGAATATTTTGAGTTATTTATTAAAGAATATTGGTAGTGTATTTGATAAATAATTGATTTAAGACGTGAAATTAGTGAAAATTTATTTATTGTTTCACAAATTACTTCACTTTTTCTCGCTCGATTAGTGTTTATTGTATAGTACCTATATAAATTATTGTAATCACTGAATACATAGTGAAACAATAATCATATTAATTAAGTGAATTAATAATTTAAGCGATTACACAAGTAACGGTTTTCCAAGAATATTCAAAAGCCTATGTCAATGATGACAATGTCATTGTCAACAACTGATGTTTACATCTCCATATCAGTGAGAATTTGACGTGCAAAGAAAGAAAAAGCAGGGATAGCCGTAAAATATTTGCGCCTAATCTCTTAATAAAATCGAAGGAGGCAAGAATCCGGATGGTAGACAAACAGACAACATTTAATGACTTTTGTATAAGGTGCCTTTGCTTTCGAATAGGATGATTTTCTAAAATGTACCAAAAAAATAGTATAATGCATCGAGAGATGAAAGTGCGTTTAGTATGTCACATTATTCCAATGGTATTTGGTTGAAATGTCGTTTACATATTCTGAAATTTTGATATGGAGGTTTAATCTCGAACCTCATTGTTACATTCAAAATCATTGCCAGAATATGCAAATAAATACCTGAATATGTACACCTTTCGTTTCTGTTTTTGCATATTTCCAATGCATATCGTTAGTATTAGTAATTTTAATGAGTTTATTTCAGGTGTTTCTGCAGCGAATAACAATTAATTTTGAAATGCTCATACCAACAAAATGTATCGAGAACATTTAAAAGCTTTAATTGGTATATTTTCTGGAAATAAACTATAAAATATAGTGTTTAAAGTGAAAAATGCATAAAAAATAGCTTCAAAACCGTTTTAAAAGCATCAGTGTCAGTTTTAATTTGACTTTTACCGATTTTTTTAAATAATTGATAACTTTTACCTATATTATTTATACACAAATATCCATACACAAACTTTATGTTTATACACTGCGCCAAAAAAGTATCGAATCACCTTAAAAATGGGACATTTTTAATGTCTCATGTTTCCTAAACCTGTTGTTCGATTTTAGTGATTTTTTTAATATGTTATAGCTTTATTCTTCAATAATATCGATGTAATAATATTGTTGCTAAACAGATAACTGTCATTGTATACCGGGTGTAACAATGATAGTGTGTTTTTTCCTCAAAGTTTGGAACACCCTGTGGAATATTCTAGCGTATATAAAATATTGAAATTAAAACTCAACTGTAACCTTAGGCCATCTAAACATTTTGCTTTTTGATTCATTCGCTTATGTTGGATAATAAAAAAGTTAGGTACTTTAACAATTAGCAACGTTCTTCATCAGTACATGGTGTTTCTAAATAAGTGCGACAAACTTTAAGGGGTAACTCTGCATGAAAAAATAATGACCGTTTACTTTATAAACATGTGTCCGCAAATGCTTCGTTTCCGAGATACGGGATGTTGAATTTTTGCTTACAAACTGACGATTTATTTATTGCTCTAAATGAGATATGCAAATGAAATTTGGTAGGTTTGAAGGGGTAGTTATTGCGCATTTTTTTACGTACAACTAGGAAATTTATATTCTCCAATGGCGTGCATTAGGGTAATATGACCGGGTAATACGACCCGTATGCACGCCAATGGTGAATATAAAATTCTTAATTGTACGTCAAAAAATGCATAATAACTACCTCTTAAAACCTACCAAATTTCATTTGCATATCTCAACCAGTTTTAGAGCAATAAATAAATCGTTAGTTTGTAAGAAAAAATTCAACATCCCGCATCTCGGACATACCCGTTGTATACAACGACACTTCTCTGTTTAGCAACAATATAATTACATCGATATTCTTGAAGAATAAAGCTATAACATATTAAAAAAATCACTAAAATCGAACAACAGGTTTAGGAAATATGAGACATTAAAAATGTCCCATTTTTAAGGTGATGCGATAATTTTGAAGCTTAGTGTATATCATGTACATTGACCTACAAACAATGTGGCACAGCTAATGCTTCAATTTGAAAAGTTTGCTGCAGAAAGAGAAAGAACTTAAGTCACACTCTACTGACCATAATTATATACTTAATATACAGGGTGGGCCAAATAAAACAGTCCACCTCGATATTTGACAGTAGTTATTATATTTTAAGCAAATGACGAAACAGGTCGATTTTTGTTCTAAGGTGGACACATTTTTACGATACATATATCTGTCATTTGTCAACCCCCACCCTTCCACTTCCCCAACCCATTATTTTTAAATAGGGAATACACCATGTGCGGCACATCATTAGAAAGGCATTGAGATGGAATATTTAGCCATAACAATCGTTGACGATTTCTTTTTCGATATTTTCACCGTCTTTGCAAAAAAACTGTGAATTGATTTGAAGTACAACACGTATTAAAAAAGTAACGTAACGTCTATGGTTTGCTAACATGTAATTTTTCCTGTCACATTACATTTACTTTTGATCTGACAGAAAAAATTACATATTAGCAAATCATAGACGTTACGTTTAATTTTTAAGAGGTGTTGTACCTCAAATGAATTAAGTTTTTTTGCAAAAACGGTGCAAATATCGAAAATAATCTTGGACGGTCGTTATGTCTGAATACTCCATCTAAATGCTTTTCTAATTATGTGCCGCACATGGTATATTCCCTATTTAAAAATAAGGGTTGGTGAAGTGGAAGGGGGGGTTGACAAATGACAGATGTATGCATCGTAAAAAGGTGTCCCTCTTAGAACAAAAATCGACCTGTTTCGTCGTTTCCTTAAAATCTAATAACTACTGCCAAATATTGAGGTGGACTGTTTTCTTTGGCCCACGCTGTACAAAATGTATAAAACATTCTTGAGTTGGAGTTGATTTCAGGTAATCGAATGAACTATCTTTCAGTAAAGTCGTCCCAGGAACGCAACTCATAAATATTGGCAATATCATTTTAAAGTCTTCTACTTTAAAATGTATCATATGTATCTGAATTGCCGATATAAATGAGTCAAATTAAATAAATTATTAGAAGAATTTTTTTACTAAGCAACAACATTTTTGTTTATGTTAGTAGTATTTTATATTTTGACAACGTCACCCGATTTGGGCGTCGAAACGTTAATAAAAATCATTTTTTAATAATATTGTGGCTTATTTCCCATTATAAATAGTTAAAAATGTATAAAATAATTCAAATGTTAAATATGTAATAAAAAATGTATTGTCGTTAGTAATAAGAATTAATTATATTGATAATTTATAAAACATTACCTATTAGCCTCAAAGTTATAATACATTGCGGCATCGTCCAAGTTATATCATAACTTTCTGTACTGGTGTAAAAGTAACCTAAAAATATTTTCAAGTTAGAAGCAAAAAATATGTTATAGAAACAGTGATACAATTAAATTTCTAACTAAGTGGCGGAAATTCAAAATAAGTGAATGTTACACTTATTTTATGGTCTGCGCTATAATCATTTGTTAAAATTCTTCGCCACTTGATTAGAATTTGTACCTATACTATTGCAAGGAAATTGCAATAGTAAAAAAATGGGTGGGAGGTCGTTTCGGATGACAAGAATTTCGGTTAAAAATAACATTGTTTTTTGTATTCTTCTTGTAATAAGTTACATAGTATTCTTGGTCAAAATTGGCAGCAAAATAACTATGAGGTGATTTCGTAATGTCTTCTTTAAGAGGATGGGTACGTTTTTTCGGCTGCAATGCTATTCAAATGGGGATTCATTTTTTTCGAATCCTGAATAAAGCAATAAAAGCAAGGAAAATGAACAAGTTTAGAGTGTTTTTTTAATAAAATCTTCTATTTTTTTTGTGTTTTCCTGTGACAACGATGTTTTGCCGCTATATCTCTCCATCGTTTCACTTGTAGAACGCCATGAGGTTTTGCCTCATTCGGTTCGGTTCTTTGAGGTGTATGAAAGCAGTATTGAGGATGTTGACAAATTAACATCGAATTGTTTCCGTTTTGCGATAAAAAATTACTTTTAATGAAACTGTCAGCCGTTTCGGTTAAACGATGTTTCGGTTAAAAAGGTTTCGGATAACGGAGGCTTTACTGTACTTATCTATTGTTCAATCACAAATTAAACCTTTAATTTGTAATCTCACATTAATCTTAACCTCCTAATTTCACTGTATACAGTGAGGAGCGAGCTCAAAACCGGCAAAATAGCACAAAAGATGGAAAACACATTCAATTGAGAGATAAAAAGAAATGGAACTAGTTGAGGTGGAAGATTTAGCGATAAAAACCTATATATTTACATTCTTCTTGTTGTTTCCCACCTTTAGACGTATCGGACGAGTTTGGCAAATGCCACTGTGACAGTGACAGTTTTAGTTGACATACTCCTCTAATATGTCTAAAGGTGGGAATCAATACCTAAATATAATGTAAGTTTATAGGTTTTTATCGCTAAATCTTTCACCTCCCCTAGTTTCATTTCTTTTTATCTCACAACTTAATATGTTTTAAATCTTTTGGATGGGCCATTTGGGCTAAATGGGCTATTTTTGATGTCTCTCCTAAACCTATTGTCCGATTTAAGTGATTTTTTTAATATGTTATAGCCTTATTCTTTAACAATATCGCTGCAATACTATTGTCGCTACAAAGGTAAATTGTCATTGTATACCAATCAAAACGTGTTTTTTTTTCTCAAAGTTCAACACTCTCTGTGAAATATTCTAGCATTTATAAAATACTGAAATTAAAACTCAACTATAGCATAAGGTTTTTTTAACATTCTGTTTTTTGATTCATTCGCTTATGTTGGATAATAACAAAGTTAGGTACTTTAACAACTAGCCATGCATCAATACAGGGTCTTTCTAAATAAGTGTGACAAACTTTAAGGGGCAATTCTGCATGAAAAAATAATGACCGTTTGCTTTATAAACATATGTCCGCAAATGCTTTGTTTCCGAGATACGGGATGATGATTTTTTTCTTACAAACTGACGATTTATTTATTACTCTAAAAACCGGCTGAGATATGCAAATGAAATTTGGTAGGTTTTAAGAGGTAGTTATTGCGCATTTTTTGACATACAATTAAGAATTTTATATTCACCATTGGCGTGCGTACGGATAATATTACCCATCATATTACCCGTGTGCACGCCAATGGAGAATATAAAATTCTATCAAAAAATGCGCAATAACTGTCTCTTAAAACCTACCAAATTTCATTTTCATATCTCAACCAGTTTTCGAGCAATAAATAAATCGTCAGTTTGTAAGAAAAAATTCAACATCCCGTATCTCGGAAACAAAGCATTTGCGGACATATGTTTATAAAGCAAACGGTCATTATTTTTTCATGCAGAATTGCCCCTTAAAGTTTGTCACACTTATTTAGAAAGACCCTGTATTGATGCATAGCTAGTTGTTAAAGTACCTAACTTTGTTATTATCCAACATAAGCGAATGAATCAAAAAACAGAATGTTAAAAAAACCTTATGCTATAGTTGAGTTTTAATTTCAGTATTTTATATATGCTAGAATATTGCACAGGGTGTGTTGAACTTTGAGAAAAAAAAAACAAAATTTGATTGGTACACCCGATATACAATGACAATTTACCATTCTAGTAACAATATTATTACAGCGATATTGCTAAAAGAATAAGGCTATAACATAAAAAAATCAATTAATTCTGACAACAGGTTTTAGTCCAGAAAGCCACTGTGCATCCGCTAGGAAAAATATTCCGATTCGGATTTTTTGCACAATCTTACTCAAAAAGGACCCCTTTTAACAAATTTGCATGTTGCCAGGACCAAAAGTGTGTCAAAAATTTTTTAAACGTTTTTTTTTTTTGTTTTTTACCTAAAATTATTTTTTTTTTTGCATGGAACAAAGTTTTTTAAATTTTTTGGATCATTCCAAACAGAAAAGGTCTTTAGTTTTTCTAAAGTTTTTTTTTAGTTTTTCTTAGTTTTTTCTAAAAAACTTTTCTCTAAAGTTGATAGTTTTTGACATATAAGCTATTAAAAATTAAAAAATTGGAAAGAAATCCTTTGTAAGAGGTATAAAATTTTTTTATTAAAAATCCCTTAAAAGGGCTACATCACAACAAAACGTTTTCGATTTTTATAAATAATCATCATCAGTGTTCGATAAACTGGATGCTAGCTGAGCCACAAAAGAAAAATATCTGGGTAAAAACCCTTTACATAAAATATAGATGCCTTAAAAGTGCATACTTCAATAAAAAGGCCTGTGATGGTCACATGGCAAACAGGATAATGCTCTAAGGTAAAGTATACAGGTTTCCCAACACGTGGGATCCAAATTGAGTTGATCACATTTCAATGACTTAATGGCAACTGTTGCCAGAGTTGCCATTAAGTCATTGAAATGTGATCAACTCAATTTGGATCCCACGTGTTGGGAAACCTGTATACTTTACCTTAGAGCATTATCCTGTTTGCCATGTGACCATCACAGGCCTTTTTATTGAAGTATGCACTTTTAAGGCATCTATATTTTATGTAAAGGGTTTTTACCCAGATATTTTTCTTTTGTGGCTCAGCTAGCATCCAGTTTATCGAACACTGATGATGATTTTTTATAAAAATCGAAAACGTTTTGTTGTGATGTAGCCCTTTTAAGGGATTTTTAATAAAAAAATTGTATACCTTTTACAAAGGATTTCTTTCCAATTTTGTGATTGATGGTATACAGCCAACTACAGGAAAACTTTTTCTTTTCCTTGTGGATTCTATTAAAAATTGAAAAATTGCGAAATCGGCCATTTTTAACCCTCAAAAACTATGTGAAAAACTGAAAATTTGAATGTTGCCAAGGTAGGTAAATATTCTTTAAACATCGATTGATGAAATCCCGAAGAGTTTTTTGCAATACAATATTCAAAACTCCTTTGTTTTTAATTGCTAATCAAGCGTGCGCGACACTATTTTCCACCGTTCCATGTGTATACAGTATGGTGCAAATGAAAGGAATAAATTCGTTATTTCGTAAACCGGCGACTTTAAGGAAAAATCCCAAAACAGGTCGATTTTTATTTTTAAGTTATGATATAGTGACATATATGGTATACTAGTGACGTCATCCGTCTGGGCGTGATGACGTAATCGATAATTTTTTTAAATGAGAATAGGGGTCGTGTGCTAGCTCATTTGAAAGGTTCTTTAATTCTGTATTCAGTAATATAAACATTTCCATAATTATTTATATACGGGGGTATAAAAAAGTTTTTAATTAAATTATTTGAAAAAAAAAATAAGAATGTATGTAGTTTATTTAATTCAAAATACATTTTACTGTTACCCGAAAACTAAAAAATGTTTATTTCACAAATAAATATTGCTTTTCGATTAAATTCAATGTTCAAGCCAGCTCCCGCCAGCCACCTGCCTCTTCGAAGTTTGAACATTTAATTTAAGCGAAAAGCAATGTTTATTTGTGGAATAAACTTTTTGTGTTCTGATTTGTGAAAGCAGTAAAATGTATTTTGAATTAAATAAATTACATACATTCTTCTTTTTGTCAAATAATTTAATTTAATAAACATTTTTGGACACCCTGTATAAATAATTATGTAAATGTTTATATTGCTGAATAGAGGATTAAAGAACCTTTCAAATGAGCTAGCACACGACCCCTATTCTCATTTAAAAAAATCATCGATTACGTCATCACGCCCAGACGGATGACGTCACTAGTATACCATATATGTCACAATATCATAACTTAAAAATAAAAATCGGCCTGTTTTGGGATTTTTCCTTAGAAGTCGAATTTATTCCTTTCATTTGCACCATACTATATACACATGCAACGGTGGAAAATAGTGTCGCGCACGCTTGATTAGCAATTAAAAAACAAAGGAGTTTTGAATATTGTATTACAAAAAACTCTTCGGGATTTCATCAATCGATGTTTAAAGAATATCTTCCTACCTTGCCAACATTCAAATTTTTAATTTTTCACATAGTTTTTGAGGGTTAAAAATGGCCGATTTCGCAATTTTTCAATTTTTAATAACTTATATGTCAAAAACTATCAACTTTAGAGAAAAGTCACTAAAGACCTTTTCTGTTTGGAATGATCCAAAAATCCTAAAAAAAACTTTGTTCCATGCAAAAAGAATAATTTTGGGAAAAAAACAAAAAAAAACGTTTAAAAAATTTTTGACACACTTTTGGTCCTGGCAACATGCAAATTTGTTAAAAGGGGTCCTTTTTGAGTAAAATTGTGCAAAAAAATCCGAATCGGAATATTTTTCCTAGCGGATGCGCAATGGCTTTCTGGACTATTTAGGAAATTCGAGACATCAAAAATGCCTATTTGGTGGGGTGCCCGTTTTTCGTGCCGGTAAGTGTACTTTAATTACGAGGTTAATTACCTTCCGTTAGAATTGAATCAATTACTAAATTCTGTTGCAATAACTTCTTAGTTCGAATTATATTTGTGTAAGCGTCCAAGTTTCAAGGACAAAGCAATGACTCTTTTGATGAATTGATGTTTTATTTGTGAGATTATAAATTGGGTTTGAACGCTTCTGGGCATGTAGTCTACAAGAATAATTACTTCGGTCAAGTTGCGTATAGTCCTGGGATCTCTATTATTGTTTTTCCTTGTGATATCTTTGACTTTTTCACACGTTTCCATTAAATTGTTGTTTTCTTGATGTCAGAATATAGGTCAAAACTGATCTCACGGCCACCTTACAATTTTTTTGTTTATGACTGTTGCATATTTAAAACATCTGTATCAGTATTCCTGGATAGTTAACATTCCTTTCTTGTTGAATTTTTTTTATCTGCTATCTGCTTTCAATTTGCATCTTACTGGATTTTAAAGAGTCTTTTTAGATAGATAATGTTTATTCCTTATACATAATAAGTATGGCATCACTTGCACAGAATACAATAAAGCTTACATTTTCACTCAACTTATACTAGTATTTCGAACCTTGTTGATAATTTCGTCCCTAATTAGGAAACAGAAGTGGGCTTAATGAGTCTCTCTGACGTGTCCCTCAACTGGTGTTTCAATTTAATACTTAAAGAAAATATATTTTTATTATTGTATTTACTGTATTATTGCTGAGCTTGCTTCGAAATCCTTCAAAGTGTTTCATCAGGAAACACTTAACTATGCATCACTGTGTCAACACCTTTTCGCGGATGTTAGTGTAATTTGCAGAGGCTAGTATACCATGATGCATAGTCATAGGTACATGATCCATTTTGGTTTGGGACCTTTCAACTGAGTATAACTGTTTTGATTACACAAATATCTCGCAATAACCTACTACTATTCTGCGTTCCGCAGTCACTTTGCAGTGTGGGCAGCATATCCCAATATAAAACTTATGGAACCTTGCAGCTCAGTGTTGCCGGTTTTAAGCAGACGAACTTAAAGTCCGTCTAAATAGAATATTCCAGAAGTCCAAAACATCTTGATTTGAAAATCTGTGGGTTTTATTATTTTTAAATAATTCATAGATAGGTACTATGAAAGATATTTATACGATATTAAAGATATATCATTTGAATATTAATTATAATTAGCCTGTGATTAATATTATATTTAATAGTTATTTATGATATAAATGTTAAAAGTACAATTTTAAGGCACGCATGTGAAAGTTTCGCAATTCACATGAGTGCCTTTAAAATGTACTTTTTAACACGTGTACGCACGTAAGAAGTTATACTTCTATTATATGATTTCAACGAAATAAATATACTTTCAACAGGTTATATTTGTATTTAAAGATTAAACTAATTTCTACTTAATACTTTCCAAAAATTTTTATTAAAACAATACTAAAAATAAAAAAAAGTTAGATAACACACGGATTCAAACCAGGGACCTCTCGATCTCCGGTCGAACGCGCTATCACCGAGCTAAACTCCCTTTGCTTTGACAGCTTACAAGATTTCTCATACATACTGACAAATTTAATAGACCAAGTGAGGTATAAAAATACTTTAAAATTTATTTAATATAAATATTAATATCTCTTGGCAACACTGTTCTTTATAAGAGTCTGTACTGAAAGGTGACCGTGGAACGCAGTATAGTCTTTAACTTACCAATAAGAAGATATCCTATGTTAAAAAGAAATACAATTGCAACACTAAGGCTCGTTCCTTTGAGAATGGATAATGTGCAATATGTAAAGAAAGCTGCCAAAACACTATGGAAAATAGCTCCTCCATAATTCCAGTAGCCTAACAGGAATCCTGACGTTATGAAAAATAGATGGTGTAGACTTCGTTCTTTGTTGTACAAATACTTTCTGTGAATTAAAGCTAGAGGATAACCTAAAAAGATGTTTACATTGTTCATTAGAAAACCAAATAACTAGAACAATAAAGTTTTTAAGACAGAAAATAAATCTTAATAGTATGTTCTTACTGCCACTGGTATGGACTTATATAGTCTCAAAAATATTTTGGACTGCCAACTGCTATTACTCTAATGACGAGGGTATAATCACTGGTGTAATAAACTATTTTTTCTACGACCGTTTAATAACATGCTCATTATTCGCTTTTTTTCATAGATAATAGCACCCATTACTGTACCCGTGAGTAATAATTCATTACTCACGGGCTGAAGTTAGATTCAAGTGGCGCATGCCACTTTTAATATTAGTCGTATATAAACTGCAAATAAAATTACTTAAACTTGTTTATTTAATACAATAATTATTGTAATTTATACCAATAATTAACTTCGAAAAATTTTTAAAGGAATTTTAACTGTAACAATGTTAGTATATTTTTTACGTTTATATCTTGTTTACTAAAAATTTTGACGTTTATCATTTAATTTAGTGACAGTGACATTAGCGCATTTTGTTCATGTTAATTGGAATTTATAACTAATATTGTGTTTGTTTTTCAAGTTATATTGTGTTATATATGTTATAACCTAATTATGTATAGTTATATATTATTATATTATATATAGTTAAATGTAAATATACATTATAACTATATATATATGAAATACGTACACCGACAACAGCCATTTCCTATTTATTAGATTCACTGACAGTAGGTACAAATTTAAGGTTATAATTTTTCGGAAACGAATAGAACTTATATTGACCATTTCTAGTTGTATTTTTACAATAAATAAGAATTTAGCAATAGTAGGCAACCAATTATTCAGCCACGTACTAGGGGTAAATAGCATTTAGGTATTTTTGTAAATTATTATAATTTAAATCTCGAGTAGTTGATAATTAAATTTTTACTAATTAAAATAAAAAAAAGGTTGTAGAAAAAGTATAGTATTCTACTCGCATGTAATGGCTATGACTCACTCTGATGTGCTAAACTTCATCATCGTGAGTAATAGCCATCATTACATGCTCGTTGAATAATATACTATAATGTAATATTTCTAAAGGGTATTGGTCAAATTTTGATCCAACCATGAATCACCAAATATATTGGTCAGCAGTGCTGTAAAAGTCTTTAGCAATTAAATTGATGATATAAGCACATATAACTACCTCGACACCATAAGGTATATGAGGATGACTTAAGTAAGTAAGCACATGTAACTCTATTAGACTTTTACTTTAATTATTTATGTTGATATACTTAGCTATAGCTTTTAGCTATTAGATTTGTATATATCAGCAACAGAGCATACATTTGTATCCATTAGTATCTTCTGATGAGATAGCAAGTTTAAGCCATTGGTTGAAGACAGAAGTCCGGAAAATGAGGTGATTGATGGAATAGTTGAAAGTGAAATAGATGAAGTAGCCCTTAGATTTGTATCCATCAGCAACAGAGTTTGACATCTTTCTAACTAGCAATCATAAACAAAAAAGGAACTAGACATTTAGGAAATAATGCTTATACTAGGTTGTGTATTGGTAATGTCCTACAATCATGGGTTGAACTCACTGATCAGAAATTTACAACATATGACTTGGGATAGAAAATCAGCCAAATGGTGGCACAAAGTGTTCGTGGATTAGCTAACAACAAATTAGTACCACTGACTGATCAAATGAATATGAAAAATGTGGGAGATCATCTACGTCCAAAAAGATATTCAGGAAGAAGATGCCGCAAATGTAGCTGCAATAATCTCAAAACCAGAACTTCAATGTAAAAATTGCTTCTTGCAATTTTGTTCATAATAAATAATGTTTCCCTAAAAATTAATACTTGCTTTATTTCTCTTTTATTAGTAAATATATTCTTGCCACAGCCACAATACATCCCACTACTATTGGGACAAAAGATCCGATTGCTATATCTTTTTCAAAAAAATATTCAAAAAATATTACTGATTTCTGATATATAACTAAGTACTATTAATGATTAATTTATGAAAGACTTAAAATAAACACATTTTAACGAAGTGGTTCAACAATTCTATTAGTTCATTTAATATTCCATTGTGTCCTTCACCGAATCACAATTTTTGATGGAAATTAAAACTGTTGGTTTTATGTTCACATAGGTACTTAGCATGAATTTCAATGAAGGAAGAGCCACTACTTAATATATTTAGATATGTTTATTATGTCTTTTTTTTTTGATGAATGAACCACAAATATATTTTGATGTTTCGGTTTTAGAAAGATTTTTCTACAGTGCTTATTTTGATTGGTTTTCAAAGTGGAAATTGAAATGCCAAAATAAGTATATTTTCAACTGAAATTGTAGTTAATTCTTATTAAATGAGGCAGTGGCGGCTCGTCAGGGTCGGCAGTGCCGACCCACACATTTATGGACACATTATAGATTTTTTTTAAATATATAAGTTAATCAGAGTTGATGATATTCGTTTCTGTGAAATAAAAAAAATATCTGTGAGATAATACACACTAAATTTTATTCATTGTTTTTAAAAGAATTCGATCGATCCGATACGTTAACGTTAAGTGATCCCTGTGCGCTGTGCGTAAGATACTTTTCAAATTAATGATCCTAGCCATGCACCCGATTGCGATTGTGTGAATTCTTATAAATAAATAAATAAATAAATAAATACTTTATTTTCTTTTAGACAGACAGAGTCTGTATAGAATTTGTCAAAAGTAATACATTAAGTAAATATAACAAACAAATAAACAATTTCACTACACAAACTAACAATGAAAATACATTTAAAATTAAAGAAATTCTTCAACCGAATAAAAAATGTGTGTCATCAGAAATTCCTTTAAATTTAGTTTAAAGCTTGTCAGGCTCTTACACAATTTTATATGGGTTGGTAAACTATTATAGAGTCTTTGTCCCATTATACTCGGGGACCTGCAATATATATTTCGTTGAAAGACTGATAAGTTTGTACACACTTGAATGAATAAGGGAAAATGAAAATGTAGTATGTCAAAGTGTGTAAATAATTTTATTTCCTTAGCTGAGCGCTTTCGACATAAACGTCATCATCGGAGCTAATGGTCAAATATTAAAAAAGTACCGCTACATAGAGGTGTAAACAACTGCATCTTAGGAATGTACATTTGATTTTTAAATTTTGAATGCTAACTTAGTCCTCCGTACAACAGCAAACAGCAAAAAAACAGAAAGAAACGGCCACATACACGTTGCACAAAAACATATAAACTTTTTTCATGGTCCGGGTGTCGATATCACCCGTCCATCCTTGGCCTAGTAACAACAGCTAACAACCCGGACCATGAAAAAAGTTTATATGTTTTTGTGCAACGTGTATGTGGCCGTTTCTTTCTGTTTTTTTGCTGTTTGCTGTTGTACGGAGGACTAAGTTAGCATTCAAAATTTAAAAATCAAATGTACATTCCTAAGATGCACTTGTTTACACCTCTATCTAGCGGTACTTTTTTAATATTTGACCATTAGCTCCGATGATGACGTTTATGTCGAAAGCGCTCAGCTAAGGAAATAAAATTATTTACACACTTTAATATATATTTCCCCTACACATTGGGGCACGCAAGGTATCTGTATATCTACTGTTCATGTTATGTATTTGCCCATTGGTTTTAAAATTTTTGAGGTTGTTAAATATATATATATATATATATATATATACAAGTCTCGAGAATATAAATACAGGCCAATGGCAATATTTTGAAATTTTTAAAGTATTGCCTACAACTTGTTTTATGAGGGATACCAGCAATAGTCCGTATTATTCTTTTTTGTGCAAAAAAGACTTCATTGATATGGGAACTTGATCCCCAGAAACAAATCCCGTATCTCAAACGAGATTCGGCTTGGGCACAATAAAGCATTATTAATTGTTTCTCCGTTAATACTTGTTTTAAATTTCGAAACAAAAACGTTACTGAGTTTAACTTTGCGGCCAGTGTATCACAATGTTTCCTCCAATTAAGACATTCATCTAAATGAAGTCCTAAGAACTTTAATGATGAAACAAGTTCAATATCATTATTATTTATATTTAAGTTAATTGGGTTAATACATCGTTGCCTATTATGGAACTGCATGAAAAGAGTTTTTTGGGTGTTCAACAATAAATAGTTCTTACAGAACCAGTTGTAAAGATCTGACAGTAAGCTGTTACATTTGGACTTCTAAGAAGTATCACTATTACATTTATGTCGTCTGCAAATATCGTAAAATGTCCATCCGAGTTAACCGAGACAACATCGTTTACATAAATAAGAAAGAGAACAGGTCCTAAAATTGAGCCTTGCGGTACACCTATGTCAATATCGAGATAGTTGGATTTATGCGTCGCATTTGATAATTTTCCTTTTTCTGTTAAGCTGACGTATTGACGACGTGCAGTTAAATATGATGTTAACCAATTTAACGCACGTCCTTGAATGCCGATATTTTTTAATTTATAAAATAAAATTTCGTGATTGACACAGTCGAAAGCCCTGCTAAGATCACAAAATATCCCAACAGGACTCTCTCCAGTGTCTATTAGAGATGTGAGAGTATCATAAAAGGAATGCATTGCTGTATGGGTAGATTTTTTGGACTGGAAACCATGTTGGTTACTAACAATCACTTTATTCGTCTGTAAAAATGAGTTAAGTCTTTGTAAATAACTGTATTCAAAAATTTTTGAAAATACCGAAGAAATTGTTATTGGACGGTAATTATTTACTAGTTTTGGGTCACCTTTTTTATGAATTGGTAACACCTTTCCCGTTTTATACAATCTGGAAAATTGCCATTTGAAAATGATAAATTAACTAAATATGTTAATGGCCCGCTTCGGCAAGCCGTACCCAGATTGACCATTTGCTTGTAATAATTATGGAATATTAGCCGATAGGCAACCAATTATACATTCTCCGTATTTATTTGAATGGCAAGTACGGCAGAAAAACAATCTGCCGAGCGGTGATCTGCAAACGGCAACAAGACACGTACCTATAGACCAGGGGCGCATCTGTAAAAATATTAGTAACATTAATTTGGATGTTGAAAGGTGACTCATATTTGTTTGCAGAAATTGCTTGAAAATAACTCATATAATAATATTTGACTTATCCTCCCACTCAAAAAGGTCCGGAACATTGTTTAAATCAAAATGTCAAAAAATGAAGGAAAAATTCGATTTTTTTCTTCATTTTTTGATTATAACTCTAAAAGTATTCATTTTCGAGAAAAGTTGCACTGACATAAAAGTTGCGTAATTAAATTTCCTACAATATAGGATTAGTTAAAAATTTAAAAAATTGTCACCCTTGTTGCAAAATAGCAATAATTGCGAAAAAATCGTTTTTCAACCGTTTATGCTACACTTAGGACCTTCATAATTTTACCCAGAAAAACTATATCATATAGTAAAACAATACTGTGAATTTCATTAAGATCGGTTCAATAGATTTTGCAAGATAAATTTTGCAATCCAGCTTTCGCAAAAAAATTCGTTTTTTCAAAATGTTGCAGAACTGAAAATAAAGTAGACAGCAAGTTGAATTTATTTTTACGTATAGAAGAATATTTTACCTTTCTTCTGTATGTCAAAAAAATTCAACTTGCTATCTGCTTTATTGTCAGTACTGCAACATTTTGAAAAAAATAATTTTTTTTGCAAAAGCTGGATTGCAAAATTTATTTTGCAAAATGTATTGAATCGATCTTGATGAAATTTACAGTATTGTTTTATTATATCATAAAGGTTTTCTGGTTAAAATATGAAGGTCGTAAGTGTAGCATAAATGGTTGAAAAACGTAAAATGCGAATAGTTGTTTTTTATGATTTTTTCGCAATTATTGCTGTTTTGCAACAAGGATGATACTTTTAAAATTTTTAACCAATTCTATATTGTAGGAAATTTAATTACACAACTTTTATGTAAGAGTAACTTTTCTCTGAAGTGAATACTTTGAAAGTTAAAATCAAAAAACGAAGAAAAAAATCGAAGTTTTTCTTCATTTTTTGACATTTTGATTATTTAAACAATGTTCCGGACCTTTTTGAGTGGAAGAATAACTCCAATTATTATTTCCAAAGAATTTTTAAAATATCTATTAGACAAAGTTCATTAAAAATTATCCATCATTCTTTAATCAAATAAAATAAGAAAATTGATTAACAGTTTTATATGCTGATCTAAATATTTTCGGAAGGTGGGATAGTTACAAAATATGTATGTTTAATTTTATATACTGCAATTCATTAGGTATAACAAACTGTTCCCGAAATTAATAAATTATTTTGCTCAAATGTGGGAAAATTCTGCCTCAAATGAACGGGATTTCTCTTGTCTCAAAAGAGTCAAAACGTATTGTCGAAACACCATGAAAAAAGACAGAATGTCAAACTTGTCTCAAATGTCAATAGAAAAAAACTTTTAAAACCTCTTCAAAACAATAATAAATTTTACAATGACGTTATAACCCATTTTGCTACTTCGAAACAACATAGACTAGAGCTAATTTATAAACAGGTTTAGGTTCTAAATTTATATGAAAACCAAAAAAGAAACAAAAAAAAATAAAAAAAAAATAAAAAAAAAACAAAAACCAAAAATCTATGAAATTGAAGTCTTTTAATTAGATGGCATACCTATCTGAGGAGACAAAACCTTGCCGACCCTGTCCCTAAAGCCACGAGCCGCCACTGAAATGAGGTGAATCATATTAAAAAACCACAAGAAAATTGCTTCTGAACAATATTTGTGTTCAGCTGTTCTAGATATTTTGTCTCAGTTATCTATTACATGCATTTTCAGAAACCTGAAATGTATTACATAATAATAGTCTCCCATTTTATAGCAACGTAGTCCTATTCGCGGTGTGCAAGTACTTGGAAAGGGAAACGAGAAACGACCGTGCGCGAGTCGCGGAGAAATATTGCATCTATCTTAAATAATTCATATTGTCAATTGAAATTGTCAAATTGACGTATATTTCATACCTTCTGTCATTGATGCAGAAAAATTATATATTGCTCCACAATATTGATATGATATGCAATTATTATGTAAAGGTAAATTTAATTAATTGTATTTTGCTTGCAGTACTGCATTTTAATCACTGATTTTATTTACTACATACAATTGTTTACGTTTGCTAAACATAACCTGCATCTTATTTTTTCTTCTTATTATTTTTTTGGACTATGGTCTTGACAATTATCCAGCAACCAGGACTAATATAATTGGCCAATATAATTAAAAGTGCGAATAAAAGTACCGAGCGTAGAAACAGAGGTCGTTTTGCCGAACTTGCACGGTCCCAATATCTAGAGCCTACGGTATACAAGGAAGGTAACAGGGACAGTGTTACGCTTCAACCGCCTATTATTACCCCTGGTTTTACCCAAGGTACTCATTTTTATTCAGGCTGAGTCAACCTGGTACCTATAGATATTTAAGAATGTCTAGATGTTCTCGCCGGCCCTGGGTTTCGAAAACCGGCCTACCTGCGTGAAAGTCAGACATGCTACCGCCTGCGCTATCGCCTGCGCAATAGTGACAGATGACGTTACAGAGCCACTGTGACGGATAATTTTAAATGGGACCTTATGGCAAGTGATATCTCGTTTGAAAGGTATTCAGAATACCTATTCAGTCATACTAAGTTTGTTTGAGTTTAAGCTAATTTTGATGAATAAATGAAATAAATATAAAATTGTAGTTTCGCATTTAATTAATAAAAATTCAAAATTCCGCATATAATTACTTGTCAAAAAGGTTGACGTAAAAACTACTAGAGAATTGAAAAACGTCAACCTTTTTGACAAAAAAACCATAGGCGGACATTTGAATTTTTATTAATTAAATGCGAAACTAAAATATTACATTCATTTAATATTTTGAATACCTTTCAAACGAGGTATCACTTGCCATAGGGTCCCATTTAAAACTATCGGTCACAGTGGCTCTGTAACGTCATCTGTCACTATTACGTCACCTGTCATGACTAGTTAAGAAGCTCACGTTTAAAGTAAACCCTTAAAGGGCTACATTTATTACAGAACATTTTCACTCTAAGTAAAGCACCGTCAGTGGTTTACATGGTGAGCTACCAAAAATACATAGGTAAAACCCTTTAATTATTAAAAAAAATGTATTAGGTACATTGACTTAATTAATTGTTGAAAAAATCCAATTGATGGGTACAATCCCTAAAGATATGGCCTGAGGCATTATATGAGCTCCCACAAGGCATGTGGGTTGCTAAATAGATAGTATGTCTTCACATTAATGAAGGTGAGAAGGGACTGAGTTGCTTAGGGATTTTACCTATCAATTGGATTTTTCAACAATTAAGTCAGTGTAACAATCCTAGCAAACAAATGTTATTTTGAACTGAGTAGACATATGAGAAGCAGAAACTTAAGCCAAAAAACAATATAACCATATACAAAACCCTTATGGTAAGATACCGACATCGACGGGAGGCAGTAGATGGCAGTTAGAGTTATCACCATAACGACGTCATTACTTTGCACTATTAATTTGTATATTTATTAGCAACTGACGTTCTGTCAGGCAGCAGTTGCTAATAATTATACAAATTAATAGTGCAAAGTAATGACGTTGCCGTCTGCAGCCTGCCGTCGATGTCGGAATCGTACCTTTATACAGCCAGTGTTTATTTATTTATTTATTCACGGGCAAGCCCTATTCAGATATAAATGTTACAGTGTTCTAAATTATATATAACATTAATGTTAACCAATTATATAACATAAATTATCATAATATAACATAACAAAGTGGTTTGAGCAAAAATAATTTTATGAGTAGTACAGTTACAAAAAAAAGAAAAAAAAGAATAAGATAACATATAGGTCAGTACAATTACAAACAAAAGATATCACCTAAATCAATTCAGAAATGTTTCAAGGTGTAACGGTTTTGAGTTATCTAATACATACAGGTCATGTAAGACCAATCACAATACAAAAGCTCTGGCCGAAAGTATTAAAAAGTTAGGGAAGAAATATGATTTTTAAAGCGGGAAACTGATATATTAAAAATTTCTAGGTTATTTAATGAGTTAGCTAATCGAAGAGTTCTAGGAATAAATGTGTTGTAAGAATAATTGAATCTATGAAAAGAGACATAAAAGGTTTGCACCTGCCTAGTCGAACGACTGGGGACAAATAGAGATATTTTGGAGAGAAGCTCGGGGTAATTACACAGCCCTTTGATAATTTGTTGATATATATGGATCTGAGACATGGGCCATCTCCAAGGCAGATGAAAACTTTCTGCTTGTATTTAAGGATCCTGAGAGGAATATTCGGTGGCATCTGTGAAAATGGTGTTTGGAGCAGGAAGTACAACTACGAGATATACCACAGATATAAACATAGGTATATTTGGCGGTAAAGACTAAAGACGTAGTATCTCTTATAAAAATAGGAAGACTAAGGTGGGCAGGACACCTAGCAGGATCACAGCAAAGCAACCCTCCTAAACAAATAATTAAACAGTCTGACTTGCATAATTACAGCACAAGAGGTGCCAATAATATCAGAACAGTCAAATATCGTTTGAGTAAATCACAAAAAAACTCTATTGACTTTAACATATATAATGTCCTACCTATGGGTTTTAAAAACCTTACAATCAATAAATTTAAAGTCTTTCTGAAAAAATATCTTTTGAGATTTGCTTTTTACTCTGTTAGTGAATATTTTGATCATTTTAAAGCAGTATCATGGACATGAATATTACTCACTATGTTTTCCGATGTCTCATTTTGTGAATGTGCGTGAATGTATTTATATTTCTACAGGGTAGCGAGAAAGTATGGAAACACGGCGATTTCTCGGAAACCGCTCAAACGATTTTTATTAATTTTGGTCGGTAGGGGTGTCCTAATGCAGCCAATATTATGGTGGTAATTACATTGTTGTCAAATCTTTCGTTTTTCTGGAAATCTAATGAACTTTCTTATTTTAAATAGAACAACCTGTATATTTTTTGCGTTTTGAAGTCCTTAAGAAATACTGATTATTTTTCATGTTACGTTCCCTATACCTAAATGCCATAATTTCGGAGTTATTGCTACATTTATAAAAAAAAATTAACAATAATTAATAAAAATAAATTTTTCGGCCCAAGTAGACATTATTTTAGGTTCTTTGGATCATTATGAACAAAAAAGGTCTTTTGTAATTTTCCTCAAAAGTTAATGGTTTCCGAGATATAAACAATTTAAAACTGAAAAAAATCGAAAAATGACGATTTTTAAGGTTCAAAAACACAAGTAAAAAAATCATTTTTAAAATTATGAAGTACCTAAATTCAAGCTCAAACCTTTTTCTATCAGATCCCTATAAGAATTTTTGGCATATTTTATTCTAAAACATTGTTTTTTTAATTGCTAATAAAGCTCATATGAGAAGATGGGCTATCGTGCATCATTAACAACTAAAAATAAAGATTGAACTTGAATTTAGGCAATTCATAGTTTCAAAAATAATATTTTTTACTTATGTTTTTGAACCCAGAAAATCGTCATTTTTCGATTTTTTTCAGTTTTAAATTGTTTATAACTCAGAAAGGATTAACTTTTGAGGAAAATTACAAAAGACCTTTTTTGTTCCCAATAACTCAAAGAACCTAAAATAATATCTACCCGGTTCAAAAAAATAAATTTGTATAATTTGTTAAAAACTTTTTTGTAATAAATGTAGCAATAACTCCGAAATTACGGCATTAAGAAATAGGGAACATAAGATAAAAAATAATCAGTATTTCTTAAGGACTTCAAAACGCAAAAAATATACAGTGTGTTCCATTTAAAATAAGAAAGTTCATTAGATTTCCAAAAAAACGGAAGATTTGACAACAATGTAATTACCACTATAATATCGGCCGTATTAGAATACCCTTACCGCCAAAACTTATAACAACAGTTCAAGCGGTTTCCGAGAAATTACTGTGTTTCCATACTTTCTCGCTACCCTGTATATATGGCATTTATATTTCTATATGTTATTTGTATATACACATTATCTTATCGATGGTTAAGAGCACAGATATAGTATGTCCACTTTTTGGTGATTTTAAGATAACATTATAAACATAATAGAGAAATATACGAGCAATATAGCGAACCAACTCTAGCACAACACAATAAACTGCAGAGATTACGGTGGGCAGGGCACGTGGTCCGCATGCATGAGAGTAGAATCCCCAGAAAATTGCTGAATGCAAGAATGCAGGGAAGAAGACCTGTTGGAAGACCTAAAAAGAGATGGGAAGACGAAGTCGATGAGGATGCCAGGAACTTTTGTGAACGCCTTCATGGAAAAGAACAGCGGTAAATCGAAATGATTGGAGAAGCTTATTGAAGGAGGCCAAGGCTCGATTTGGGCTGTAGTGCCATTGGATGGATGGGATGGATTATAAACATATTCAGTAGGGTCATATGAATGTTCTGCATAATTATTGTAAGTCCAGAATGATTGTAAATGGGTTAAACGGCCTTGCCAAAATATAGTATTTCCCATTTGTACTAAAAACCGACTTGCACAGATATTTTATGTCCGTTTGGAAGTGCACAAACATAGTATGTTTTGGGACATACAATATTAGTGCTCACGCGATCAAACTTATCATCGAGATCAAATATTATTTGACCGGACATGCAGTAACATATGGTAACAACCCTTTTTATGTTGTATGTCCATACACATTTTCAAAAAAAATATTTTTTAACCCAATAATACATAATATTTTAAAAAATATCTACATTAAGCTAATAATGATAAAAGTAACGCGAAAACTTCAAAACGTTCTCCTCAACAATTAAGATATTTGGACATACTATAGGTATCTGCGCTCTTAACCATTGTTATATATCTTATATTATATATATATATATATATATATATATATATATATATATATATATATATTAATGTGATATTCAAAGATCGGTGTGCTCAAAGCACTTGATTAGATAATTAACTAATTAATTAAATTTATATTTAATGCTCTAATCTCAGGGTTTTATATTCTCGTGCTTCAATATCTCCTTTGCTTTACATATGATAAATAAGGTCAAAGATTAACGGAATAAAACACATATATGGTACAAAAGCATCTATTGAAATAAATTCACCCTCAAAATATCCTCTAAAAATAATATCTCCTATTCTGATTATTGAAATAACCCTACCACTATCTAAAGTACTTATTGAAATTTGCGTTATGAATAATTCTACAAAAAAATTAAAACTGTCTCTCGGATGATGAGTTGTCCAAATTCTTGTCTCTGGTCGCCAACAATTTACTCTTAGCAGCCCCCTATGTAGTCAGCAATCTCGCAACAAATTATTGCAAGCCTATTGTCATTAATGACCCCCTACAGATGCACGTATCTTTCAAAAAACAATGCTAGCCTTTTCTCCTCTCGATAAACTGAATCTATTTCTCGTTCCGGCATGCAACGGTGACTCTTGGAATATAAGTAGAACAATATAACTTACAATGCTTTACGTGATGAGCTTCCGTCAGGACACTTATTTCAACAAACTCACAACTATTCACTTATCTGCCTTACTACTTCAGGAGACTCTTAGAGATCACCACTAGTCGACTTAACGATCATTTAACAACTGACTCTTCTTCCACCCTCTAACATTTCGCTAAACTCCCATTCTTCATACCTAGCCCCTCCTTTTTCCTTCTTCACCAATCCGAGTTCCTCAATTTTATCCCCATCTACCTTTCAGATAACAAACACCAATTTTCCCTACCATTAGAAATTTCCTAAAACTAATTACATGCCAATCGGTTTTTTTTTCCTTTCTTAATATCTAAACAAAGATTACATTCATTTAAATTTCTAAATACAATTGTTCCCTCGCCGCAAAAGTCCATTTGGGAAACCCGGTCTCATTGTCCAAACACATAACCACTTTCTTATCATACTAACTGTACAAAGAAAATACTTAATCCCTATTTAAATTTTGTTTACCTACGGCCATCCAAAGATAATTGACTTTCATTTCTTCGAAATGAATTTTGGTATATTTTTATTATATGTTTTAACTTTTGTAAAATATTAAGATCGAAACCATATTAATTCAAATTTTACATATCTTAACAACTCCCCGCCATTTGATTTGCCGAAAAAATTCTGTTATTTATTTAAATGACACAAGTTTTTTTTAGGATCAAATTATTCCATTATGTTACCAAACTCTACTCATGATACTTATAAATGTCGTGAATGTTAAAAATACCCCGTATCTTGCCTGTCTCTATATGCGCTAATTCATAACTATTTACCCCATTTTCCATATTGACCCTATATGGACCTTCAAATACCGGCATCAATTTAGCACAAATACCATTTTGTAAATTGGACACCCTCAGTGCCCTCACTAAAGCTTTATCCCCTTTCTGGAATGTAACCGGCCTTCTTCTTCGGGTCCTCTCTTGCCTTTGGAGATATTTCTCTCCACTTCGTCTCAATCTTCGTTGAACCACCTCGATCACTTCTTCGTATTGTCTGGGGGCGGTGTCTTCCCACGGTCTCGTAGGCATTGTTCCTTTCATTACATATAAAGGCGTCTCCTTGGTAACCGTATTTGGTGCACAGTTCAAATACGTCTCTATTTCAAACACTTTTCTGTCCCAATGTCGATGATGTTCTTCCGCAGCAATTCTTAGAAATTTTGTGACTTCTTGTATAAAACGCTCTGATGGGTTGCTCTGTGGATGTCGGATGCTTACAAATTTTGTATTTATGCCTCTCTCTCTTAATTCCCCTTTAAAACGGTCATTCCTAAAGTATGTCGCATTGTCCAACAAAATATTGTCTGGTCTTCCCACTGTTTCGATAAAATCGTCTATCTTCCGAAGTATTTCAGCTCCTTTCGTGGTTCTACATGGGTACAGTTTTAAATACTTTGAGAAAACATCCACCATAACTAATATGTGTTTATTCCTCTGTGTTGTTGTTATTAAATCGCTCAACATATCAATGGCGACAATATCCAGTTTCTTCCGAGCTATGACGTTTTTTGTGATGTTTTCGTTTTTGAAATTCTTACTTTTACACTTTTGGCATGTCTCGCAATTTCGAGTCATCTCTTTGGCTATTGTATAGTCCTGTCGACAAATGTAGTTCTCCCTGAACATAAGCCACACCTTCCTGCTTCCAATGTGTCCGTTGTCACAGTGTAATTTTGCTAAAACTTCTTTTGCCATCTGTTCCGTGATTACATATAGTTCTTTACCATCGACCCTCTTAAAATATAAGTTATCTTCTTGTTCGGCCCTTTGCTTTTCTCTTTCATCCAGTTGTTCCTGATTTTCCCTGATCTGAGCCAAAGAAAATAAGCCTGCTTCTTCTCTCATTATGTTCATGCCAACGTGGAGAGTTTTGTGGTCCTCTTTGCGGAATTGTTCATCTCTCGTCAACGCATCAGCCAAGATATTGTCAGTTCCTTTGATATATTTAAATTCAAAATCATACTCTTGAAGTAAAAGAATGCCCCTATGAATTCTATTATTTACCAGCCTATTTTTCATTATATGTACCAAAGCTGCATGGTCTGTTTCAACGGTGAATTTTGCCCCTAGTAGGTAAAACCGTAATTTATTTACACAAAATAACACACTGGCGAACTCTAATTCAGTAACGCTGTACTTTCTCTCATATGTTTTGGTTACACGGGAGACAAAACAGATTGGCACCTCTACATCGTCTTGGATCTGTGATAACACCCCTGCGAATTTTGTTATGGAAGCATCGGTCCGGAGAATGAAAGGTTGATCATATCTTGGGTGGTGTACTCTTACAGCTGTGGAGAAAGCTCCTTTTAAATTTTTGAAAGCCATTTCTTGTTCCGTTCCCCATTTCCACCTAACATTTTTCTTAAGTAATGCTATCAACGGTATTTCTTTTGTGCTGATGTCTGGTATTAGTTTTTTGAAATAGTTTACCATTCCCAAAAATCCCCGCAATGTTTTTAAATTGGTTGGCCTAGCGTAGTTATTTATAATTTCGATTCTATCTTCTGCAAGACTAATCCCTTTTGTGTCTAATTTGAATCCTAAATACAGTATTTCCTTTTGGAAAAACTGACACTTTTGAATATTTAATTTCAATCCCGCTTGATCCAGTTCTTCTAGCACAGTGTGAATATGTCGTAGATGGCTTGTTATATCTGGTGAGAAAATTAATAAATCATCTATGTAATGTACAACAAATTCTTCATGCCTATTTAAGATTGTGTTCAATGCGCGAACCAAAGCAGCGCATGCACTCTGTAGGCCAAATGGTACCACCCTAAATCGGTATACCACTCCGTCGATCGAAAAAGCGGTATAATTTCGACATTTCTCTGCCAAAGGTATTAACCAAAAACTATGTTTCAAATCGATTTTGGAAAAAATGTGTGACCCTGTGATTCGTCCAAATATGGCTTCGATGTTCAAAGGCGCTTCGTATTGCGCGATTGTGTGTGAATTAATGTTTCTTGCATCTAAACATAATCGCAAATCACCACTCGATTTTTTAACGCATACTATCGGGTTGATATATGGAGAGTCACATCTTTCTATCACCTTGTCTTCGATCATTTTTTCAATTTCCTGTCCGACGCTTTGCCTGTATTTATACGGGATTGGATATGTCTTTGATTTAAAATTTTCTAAGTTTTTAACTTTAAAAGAATGTTCATAATTTTTAGCCACTCGGCTTTCTTCATTAATCAAATCTCCATAATTTTCTAGAATCTTCTCTACTTCCTTTTCCATGTTTTCTCCACATTTTAATTTTCTTTCATCCTCATTTTGTTCGCATGTGTTCACTGTCCATAATATTTCTTCATAAAATTCTGGATTCTCGTCCATTATTGCCATTTCTTCTCTGTCCTCATCCTTTATTTCTTCTGTTTTTTTTTTATCTTCAATTTCCATTTGGTATCCCGAGCACCATGTTTCTACTGCTTTCATTTCTCTTATGAGAACTTCCTTTTCTTCCTGCTTCCTTTCTGTTTTATCGTCGATTGCCGACAATTCTTCCGTATCTTCGATTTCCTGTCTTTCTCTTGTATCCACCGTGTTTTCCTTCTTTCTTTTTGAACTCTTCTTCTTTTTCTTCCTTCTTTTTTTTTCTGGTTGATTTTTTTCTTGTACTTTCGGTTTTTCCTCTACAGTCATATTGATTTCTTTATGTTTTTCCTGTTCATTTATCTTTTCAACAATTATTTTCCTCTCTATTTCCGTTTCTTCTTCTATGTTGTCTGGTTCTGCTTTGATTTCCAGTTGATTCTCCGAAAAATTTATGGTGATATGTTTTTCACTCAATTCATCAATTCCCGCTATCATATCATGGTTTAAATCTTCGATCACCACACATTGCATAATATAGTATTTGTCTCCCACTCTGATCCGCACTCCCAAACCTTCATTTACTGTCGTCAATTTTTTTTTGTTTGCACCCACTAAAACAACCCTAGGAATTTTATACACAAATCTGTCCAAATTTAATTCTTTTACTAGTTTCTTATTGATTAACGATATCTCCGATCCAGAATCAATCAAAATTTTAATCGCTTTATGTTTTATAAATGCATCTAAGAATATTAAATTTGAATTAGAACTTTGTCTTTCATTTCCCGCCAACTGTATAAACTCTCTCGGATGACAAAATATACCGGAGAGTTGTTTATGTTTGTTCATTGGATGCTTTATTGAAAATCCTGTCTGGATTCATTGCATACATCTTCTTCCTCGTTTTCTATTGTTACATGATTCATCTCCCTTCTATTTTGTCGTTGGAAATTCTGATTGTTTCTACCGTCCCTTTGTTCGTTCGTATTCCTAGTCGGAGGATTTTGTGCATCTCTGTTTCTGTTGTGATTTTCATATGTTCTATTTTTTGCGTGATTCCTGTTATCATAATTTTGTTGTCTATTGTAATTTTGGTATTCTCTCGGCCTATCTTCGTTTGTTGATTGGGCATGTCGGTTTCTCTGGTCATAATTTGATTGATACCTTCTTGCCGGTCCATTATATTGTTCATGTTGTCTTCTGTTTCGCATTTCTCTTCTTTTTGCTTCCCTTACTTGAAGGAATTGGCACAAACTATCAATATCTAGATAGTTTCTCAAAATCACGTGGTCCTCCAGCGTTTCTTCGAAATGTCTGCTTATCATTTCTACCAGTTGTTCGGTAGAGTATTTGTAGTCTAGATATTTGGAATTGTTATATATCTGCAAAGCATATCTTTCTTCCGATATTCCCATTTTCTCGTGATATCTTCCATTCTGTAGCTCTTGGTTGATTTCCCTCTGTTTAACTTTCCCCCAGAAATAGTTGAGAAATTTATTTTCGAAATCTGTCCAATTTTCAAACTCATCTTCTTTACTTTCATACCATAACGCTGCTCCTTCTTTCAGATGGTTTCTAATTGTTTCTTTGCAGTCGTCAAAATATCTAATATGTTGCAATTTGGTTTTCAAATTTTTAACAAATGGTACTGGGTGTGTTTTTCTAATATCCCCTCCAAATTGTATTTTCGCGTCGCTTGTACCAAGGATAATCATTTCCCTTCTTTCTCCACAATTCTGTTGATTCTTGAGTTCCGCAATTTGTTTTTCGTTTTGCTTAAATTTTTCTTCTATTTCTCGCCTGTCTTCTTGTATTGCATTTTCAAATTTGCTTTCTAACTGTTCTAATTCCATCTTCTGCACAGTCTTAATATTCTTCATTTTAGTTTCTATTTCTTCTCGTTGCATCTTCAGTTTCCTTTCTGTTTCTTCTCTAACTTTTTCTAAACAGGCTTTCACTTCATTTTCATATTTTTCCAAACGCTTTTCCAATTTGCCATCATTCTCTTCCAATTTCTGTTCTATTCTCTGTGATATTTCTCTTTGTGTTTCTTCCATTTTTTGTTGTGTTATTTCCATGGCTCGTTTTGCTTCCTGTTGATTTTTCTCTATTTTTTGTTGTGTTTCTTCCATGGCTCGTTTTGATTCCTGTTGATTTTCTTGCATTGTCCTTTTTGTTTCCTGTTGATTTCTATCCATTTGTTGTGATTGGAGTTGCATCAGTTGCAATAGTTTCTCTATTCCTGTTAATTCCTGTTCTTTTCTCTCCATAATCGTTGTATCTCCTTCATTATCCAATCCTTCTTCAACAATTTTTTCCTCTTCTGTTTTCTTGCATTTTGCTTTGCCTCCTTGTGGTCGACATGTTGTTTCTTTTCGTTACTGTTTTCTTTGTCCCCGCCAAATGTGAAATTTTACAACACTCTATAAGTTGCAGAACACGACAAATATTTCTCCCCAAATTTAATAAATTTTCTCCACAAATATCAAATATGCAATCAGTAAATTTCAAAATAAATATCAAATGTACGATTGGTAAAAAAAAATCAAATAATTCAATGGCAGTAAATATCAAATACCTACGATCAATCCATAAATCAAAATTATTTTTACACCTGGAAAAATTGTCAAATTATCTCTGGATCACCTGTAGTTATTCCTTATCTCTTTCCCTACCATCAAATGCAAAGCTGCGATATTTTTAAGCCACCACGTTCTGGGCTCCAGTTAATGTGATATTCAAAGATCGGTGTGCTCAAAGCACTTGATTAGATAATTAACTAATTAATTAAATTTAATTTTAATGATGCACTTATGATTTAATCACACTATTTAATGCTCTAATCTCAGGGTTTTATATTCTCGTGCTTCAATATCTCCTTTGCTTTACATATGATAAATAAGGTCAAAGATTAACGGAATAAAACACATATATGGTACAAAAGCATCTATTGAAATAAATTCACCCTCAAAATATCCTCTAAAAATAATATCTCCTATTCTGATTATTGAAATAACCCTACCACTATCTAAAGTACTTATTGAAATTTGCGTTATGAATAATTCTACAAAAAAATTAAAACTGTCTCTCGGATGATGAGTTGTCCAAATTCTTGTCTCTGGTCGCCAACAATTTACTCTTAGCAGCCCCCTATGTAGTCAGCAATCTCGCAACAAATTATTGCAAGCCTATTGTCATTAATGACCCCCTACAGATGCACGTATCTTTCAAAAAACAATGCTAGCCTTTTCTCCTCTCGATAAACTGAATCTATTTCTCGTTCCGGCATGCAACGGTGACTCTTGGAATATAAGTAGAACAATATAACTTACAATGCTTTACGTGATGAGCTTCCGTCAGGACACTTATTTCAACAAACTCACAACTATTCACTTATCTGCCTTACTACTTCAGGAGACTCTTAGAGATCACCACTAGTCGACTTAACGATCATTTAACAACTGACTCTTCTTCCACCCTCTAACATTTCGCTAAACTCCCATTCTTCATACCTAGCCCCTCCTTTTTCCTTCTTCACCAATCCGAGTTCCTCAATTTTATCCCCATCTACCTTTCAGATAACAAACACCAATTTTCCCTACCATTAGAAATTTCCTAAAACTAATTACATGCCAATCGGTTTTTTTTTTCCTTTCTTAATATCTAAACAAAGATTACATTCATTTAAATTTCTAAATACAATTGTTCCCTCGCCGCAAAAGTCCATTTGGGAAACCCGGTCTCATTGTCCAAACACATAACCACTTTCTTATCATACTAACTGTACAAAGAAAATACTTAATCCCTATTTAAATTTTGTTTACCTACGGCCATCCAAAGATAATTGACTTTCATTTCTTCGAAATGAATTTTGGTATATTTTTATTATATGTTTTAACTTTTGTAAAATATTAAGATCGAAACCATATTAATTCAAATTTTACATATCTTAACAATATATATATGTATATATATATATATCAAATTGACTTGCTACAATTCAAAATTTTTTTTTGTAAACGTAGTCAATAAATTTTTGAATTCTTGAATCTTTTGAATCTTATCTCTGAAAACTCAGATGGAAAGCTGGTGTAGATGAGGATGGTAGAAAAATAGGCACAGCAAACTGGCAACAGTTGGCAATGGATAGAACTGACTGGCATAATAGACTTAAGAAAGTCGACGTTCTCTTATAGGCTCTCTTTTATAGAAATACATTAAACTTTCTCTCTTCTGTTAAGCTCTGTATCCCTTTGTAGTAGTCTTTTGATATTTTTATTATAAGATAATGTAATAAATATGTGATTTCCATGTGATTTTGTTTTGAACTACAAAGCATTATCTTCAATGTTGATCTTAGAACATAAATACCAACTAAATATAAGTGCATGAGTGTTTTAGTATGATTTATAGTAAGATTAAAACAGGGATTGTTGATTAGCATTTTATCTTAAGATAAAAGTATTGAGAATTCAACCATCAAGTGATATTGTGTTAATTCATAAATTACATCTGCTGAATGAATATAAGTAAAAGACAAAAAAATATTCTCACTCTATGACTACATGACAAATCAAATTTTATCTACAAGCAAATAAGGAACTGATCAAAACCTTGTTGACACTTAGATTTTAAACAATTACAAAGGCCAATTTATGTAATTATTTGTATTATTAGAAAGAAATGTGCATTGAATATTCAAAAATAGAATATGATGTTTGATGTAAAGGTTAGAGATCCATGTAATATGTTTCATTAAAGCTCATTTTCAAAGCCATCAATTAAGTAAAATGTTAAAATATGTGGACCGGATGACGATCCAATATGTTTATTGGACGTTAATAGAAACTTATATTTTTCTATTGTAAGAGTAGTAATTAAAGAGTAAATCAAACTCACCAGCTAAAAGAGTCAACAATAATTTTAAAGCAGGTTCTGTAGTGCCTACTAGAGCACTTAATCCTGAAAGAATACCTCCAGATCTTTCCATTTTAAGACACTGTTAACAATAGTAATACTTAATTCACTACCATTTATAATGCGACCTCATTCCTCATTTCAAAAATTTTATATGTTACCATAGAATTATTATTCGCTTAAATTTAGAAATTATTGTTATTGACACTAATGACAGTACACATTCTCTGACTTGATTTTGACACTTTGCACTTGCGTAATTTTTGCATAGATATAATAACCTGTAGATAAGGCTACCTATGGGCCGCTCTGTGCATTGATGTGTAACGCCGATATCAAGGACGCCATTGGTCAATATTCAATTTGAGTGGTCTAGCCATCTTTGTCCGTCATATGAGCAGTATCGCTCAGTAAAAAGAGATAGATAGACCACCGATCGACTGCCCGCGCGTTACGCTTTTTTGCTCAGTATGCCTTGTCTATTGTTAACATGTCTCTGAATTTTTGTAATGTTGCCAAAATACTGACATAGAACAATATTTTTACCCACATAGACATATAAACACAGCGTTAATGACACTGTCACTGAAAATGATAAACGTCAAAATTTATAGTAAACAAGGTATCAAAGACATGTCGTATTGTTTATCATTGTTTAACTTATTTTGTGGTTTCTGTGGACAATAGGTTTAATGTTGCGATACTACTTTCTTTGAGTAAAAAAAGACCTAGTATAAAAAGTAATTCGTGAATAATTTCATGCATGTGCAAAGATACAATGGAAAAACTATATTAAATAGCAATTGCCGGTCCCAAGTCTGGATGAAGCAGAAGGGCCCCTGGGTGAAGCTTGCAACCTGTCTAAATAATAAAGGCTCACATAATCACTCATCATCATCATTCTCTTTGCCTTATCCCTATGCGGGGTCGCCTTCCCTAATTGGATTTCTCCACACAATTCTATCTTGGGTCATATCAATGTTAATCCTCTTTACCAACATGTCCTGCCATCGCCTCCCCCCAGGTCTTCTTTGGTCTTCCTCTCTCCTACTCCTTCCAGGAATCTGCACTTCAGCTATTCTTCGTATTGGGTGATTAACGTCTCGACATTGAACATGACCAAACCATCTTAACCTATGCTCTCTCATGTTGGCATCAATTGGTGCCACACCTAGACTTCCCCTAATATACTCATTTCTAATTTTATCCTTCTTTGTCACTCCACTCATCCACCTAAGTCTTCTCATTTCCGTCACATGCATTCGTTGTTCCTCTTTCTTTTTCACTGCCCAAGTAGCAATTTGTCGACGCGACAACGTTGTCTACCGCGTGGCAACGTTTTGTTACAATGTTGTTATTGTCTAGAAGACGACCCAATTCTGCACTAATTTGGTGGACGATTTTTGAGTTGTCTTGACGTTGCCTAGGCAACCTTAAGCGTTGCATAAGACAACTGAAACGACTATAAAAAGTGCCTGCGTGCAATGGTTGCTCAAAGAGTCGGACTGGTTATGTTTTTTTACCTATATAAAAAGTAAACTATTTTGACATCATATCAGGTATTTAAATTTATATAATTACATAAATAAGGACTTAAACAAAATTACCTGATGTGAAATTTATAAACGCATCTCAGATTACCGTCAAATATGGATATTCCACCTTTAAAAAACACACGCGCTCATTTTTTATCACCTTTTTAACAAAAAATATGTAAATTTAAAAAATCTAATTTTAATATAAAAGCCAGAATTTATGTTAAGAGGAAACAGTAGCGATCAACAGGTAGCTAAAACGCGTTCCAAGATTGCGGCTGTAATTTTGAATATTTTTTCGAGATATTTGGCACACGTATTCGTAATATAATAAAGAATGGCGGTACAGAGCCCAATTTAAAAAATATATTAATATGTGGAAATTACTCTGTAATTAAATACAATATTAAGAAAACGAGCCTGTACCGCCATTAAGAAGAACAAAAAAATACACTTTCTTCAAATAAACTTTTTTATCCGATGCCTAGATTTTGTGTCATTTTGGAACTACTAAAATTTTTTATTTCATAAGTAGTTCCAAAATGACACAAAATCTAGGCATCGGATAAAAAAGTTTATTTGAAGAAAGTGTATTTTTTTGTTCTTCTTAATGGCGGTACAGGCTGGTTTTTTTAATATTGTATTTAATTACAGAGTAATTTCCACATATTAATATATTTTTCAAATTGGGCTCTGTACCGCCATTCTTTATTATATTACGAATACGTGTGCCAAATATCTCGAAAAAATTTTCAAAATTATAGCCGCAATCTTGGAACGCGTTTTGGCTACCTGTTGATCGCTACTGTATCACCTTAAAGATGTTTTGTAAAAATTTAATGTATTGATGGTGCTTTTAAAGGTATTAGAAAATGCCTGCATTTTTTATATTTTGTGTTTTTATTTTCTTTACATCCCAAAAAAACCAAAATGGTGCTTTAAACAACATTACCAATATTACTTAAAATATACCTTATTACCAACCATAGACGGATGACACAACCGAGAAGTCCAATCGCCGACCAAACACGGCCCGGACCGACTATCCCAACCACTTTAGAACGCACTCTCTTATTGGGTGACAGAGGTCATGTGACCAGTGCAATGAAGTGCATCATTCTCCTTAACAGCGTTGCCACATTTAGTAGATATCTACTGTTTTGGTATATTTTTGATATTATTTAAAAAATTCTAGTAGGCAATGTTTTTTATTAGATGTTTGGTATATTTCAATATTTTGTTATCACTCAAATAAAATTTGCTTTTTAATAGTATTCACCCCATTTCTAAATTAATTTTCAGACATTTTGTTACAATTTCCCAATGTCATTACCGAAAATAAGATTCAAGACGTAGATGATGATAATAGATGGACAGAGAATAGACAAGGCGGAAACGGCGGGTTCGTTGGGAAAATATTTCCATGAGATATTTTTGCATAATCACATTCGTGAGACATCCCAGAATAAGGTTCAAGAAGTCGCCCACGAGAAAAGTGGGCCAATTTTTTTTAACAATTTTTTTTTAATCAAATTGCAAAAATAAATATTTTGGCCCGGACTAATTTTTTTTAGATTTTTTGGACCATTCTGGACAAAAAAGGTCTCTTATAATTTTTCTCTAAAGTTGATCTTTTTCGAGTTAGAAGCAAGTTAAAATTTGAAAAACGCGAAAATGGCCATTTTTAAGGCCTAATAAGTCGGTCAAAAATTATTATTTTGAAAGTCAGAAAGTGACTAAATCAAAGTTTAAAGTCACCGTTACATAATCCCGAAGAAATCTGTTTCATTAATTTACTACTAAGCTGTTATTTTTAATTAATAACAATGAGTGGTTGTATCGTATTGACGCTGCTGTAAATGTGAGTGCGAGGACTGCTGGAATAGCTTCTCTCACGCACTCAGCATTTACAGCCCCGCACACGTGAATGGCGCTTATTATTATTACTTAAAAATAACAGCTTAGTAATAAAATAATGACGAAAATTTCTTCAGGATCTTGTAGGGGGGCTTCAAACTTTGATTTAGTCATATATTGACTTTCATAATAATAACTTTTAACCGAGTTATTAAACCTTGAAAATCGCCATTTTTCGTTTTTTTCAATTTTAAATTGCTTATAAGTCGAAAACGATCAACTTTAGAGAAAAATTATTAGAGACCTTTTTTGTCCAGAATGGTACAAAAAATTAAAGAAAAAATTGCTCGGGCCAAAAATATTGATTCTTGCAATTTGATTAAAAAAAATTGGCCCACTTTTCACTTGGGCGACTTCTTGAACCTTATTCTGGGATGTCTCACGAATGTGATTATGCAAAAAAATTTCATGGGAATATTTTTCCCTTCGAACCCGCCGTTTTCGCCTTGTCTAGAAATGAAACTGGTAAATACCAGATCTAAATAAGGAAATCTTCATATAATTGGTTTGGAGAATTTTCAAAATGATTGTAACGCTCGGTTTCATAATCAGTTTTTTAAATTTTAAGTAAGTTGGTACCTCTACCTTTATCACAATTCATATCATAGAGGTATATATTAACATAGAGGGAGCCTACCTTCCGCGCTTCCTGACGACAAGATCTCATGGACTGGATTGCTGCATCTCTTTCTAACACATTGTATCGAAAATCTATGATGATATTCAGTGTGAAGATAGGCACGGAAGAGGAGGACAACTGTAGCAGCTTTAATATGCGTAAGAGTGAAACAGCACTAATCCAAATAAAAAAGATGGTGTCGTCACTTCGCTCTGAATGACACTCTCTCTATGCTAATATATAACTCTATGATTCATATATGGGTAAATGTCAACTTTAAAGTGAACTTTACTTAATGTTTACTTTAAGTATTATGAAATCGGGCGATTTTGACAGGTAACCGTTAACACAGATTTTACTGTATTTACAGGGCCTAAAAAGAATCTACTGCAATGATTTCTATTGATTTTTTGAAAGCAAAACTACTATCCGCTGCAAGATAATTCGGATGGAATTCAGACAAAATATGTACAAAAAGTACATATTTTGTCGGAGTTTCAGCCAAATTATCTTGCAACGGATATAGTACTGAAAGAGTAAGAACTGGCCTGGCAACCCTCTCTAGCAAAGCTGATACAAAGATTAGAGCTTATCAAATCTACTGATAAAACAATGGACAATGGAGAAACCAGCTAATAAAAAACAAATAAACAGGTTGTTAAATAAATCGAAAATTTCCAGCAAAATAAAATAATAAGAAAAAAGTAAGGTTATAAAGTAAATTCTTTTTTTGCTCCTGAAGTTCCCGTAAACGTGTCACATATCTATAGAACTATACGTAAAGGCCCTGTGGTCGTGAGAGACAACTACCTAGTCGGCCAGAAAACCCATGGGCGTAAATTAGTTTAGCATTATAACGTTTTTAAGTAGTTGCGATTGTTGAAAAAACTTGACTGTGATATGTAGTTGTCACAATAGTAATAACTTAGTTGCCCATATAACTAAAGATATTATTTAACATCGTAATGTCAGTTGGGTTAGGGGTCGTTGGCCGAAACAACTGAAAATGCTCTCGGGCAACGTTATATACAGTGCATTTGTTTGTACTGACAACCAATGCGTCGAAAAATTGCTACTTGGGTGCCAAACATTCAGTACCGTGCATCATAGCCGGTCTTATGACTGTTTTATAGAATTTTCCCTTCAGCTTCATTGGAATTTTTCTGTCACACAACACACCACTTGCTTCTTTCCACTTCATCCATCCAGCACTAATTCTACTGCATGCATCTTCATCTATTTCTCCATTACTCTGTAATTACCGATCCTAGGTACTTAAAACTATTGCTTTTCACAATCATTTCACCATCCAAAGTTACCATTCTATTTGTAGAAATTCCATCTTTAAATGAACATTCCAAATACTCTGTTTTTGTCCTACTAAGTTTTAAACCTTTTTCCTCCAGAGCTTGTCTCCACTGTTCCAGCTCACATAATCACTATGATCAGAAATACACCCTCAGACTAATATTCGTATCGGGCTAACAGTGGCAACAATGTAGTGATATTCCAATGAGAAATCTTCTACGCGTTAGGCAATATAGTTTACAGATTTGCGAAATAATAGCGCATTGGAATGTTTTTGATACAAGTCTATTTATTACCTCATGAATATGCATCCGCATTTATCCATTAAATTTAAATATTCATTTTAGCGACTTGTTAATTTATATATTTGAATAGGTAATACAAAAATTTCGTAGTTTATACCACGTATGTAATGATATGATATTCTCAGCTGATAGGTATATTGCATATATTATATGACAATGATTCGTCTTAATAATTATTTATCTGTTATGGAATGTCATTTAGCCTTTTTATTTGAAGATTTTCTAAGTGGAAATATCCGAGTTTGATTAAATCTAATGAAAAAGGATCAATTACATAGGAATAAAAACGATGACATTCTTGGAATTAAAACATCAACTATTTGAATTTCATTATTACTATTACTTCCACGGAATAAATATATTGGATCTACACTTTATAAGATATTTGTATTTTAAAATTTTAACTTTACAAAGTACTTTAAAATATAAACCATTGGATTTTTGTTCATAAAAAAATAGCTATTTGTATAACAAGGGAGGAAAGTGCAACTTTTCCTCCCGAGAATGAAGTTTACTGCCCGACGCGTAGCGGAGGGCAGTAATCATTCAAGGGAGGAAAAGGCACTTTACTCCCATGTTATACATATGGTTTTTCCACCTTCCTCAAATAACAAGTAATTTTGTCATTTTTACTTAATTTATTTATGTAACTAACCAACAAAATTTATTAGAACTAAAACAACAAGTAGGTACAATATAACTGTCAGCTGTCAAATATAAGTCAAATTATTAATGTAAACATTGTTAAATCAAAATAACAATTTACTGTTTTTTACCATTCTGCAAAATATAGGATGTTTTATAAATAAACGTTAAAATGTATAGATACTCCGTAATAGAAAATAGATATTATACAGGGCGTCAGTAAGTTATATTTCATGAATGAAATATTATGACGTCACTTTTACTTTTCCTCCCTAGGGAGGAAAAATATTTTCCTCCCTAGGGAGGAAAAGTACAACTTTGCTCCCTACAATCAGGTCCGGAAAAGTATACTTTCGGTAGAGGTAGGTGGAAAAATATTTATTCAAAGTATTATTGCAAATATCACTCCATTCGTTGCTGCCATCTGCAGGCGATAATGTTACTAGTCAGCAAAATAAAACAATTTTCTACTTCTACAACTGCAACGTCAAAAACGACAACATGTCATGTCAAAAATTTGTCAGCAGAATCGTATGATTTGAAAGTGAATTCCGAAAGCAATTTATAGTTTTTGTTGTAATAAAATAGTGAATTTTTAGTAACTACCTTTAATTCCTGTCCAGTGTCTTCTTATTTGTCAGCCCAGGTAAGTCATTTTATGTTAACACAATCATGTCGGCTTTTTCAGTACCATACCAATCTATGACTTGCTATGACGTTAAGGCTTTTGGTATGTAATCTGCTGATTTTTCTATCTCATTGTGAAAAAATATGTATGATTCAATTTTGCTGAAAAAATTAATGTAGCGTTTATGTCACCCTATGGGATATTTATATATCCCTATTAAACATCTCATCAATTGCAATAAATATCCAAATTTACAAAAGTAATTCTAAAAGTAAGCAGACAGAAGAAACATTGCATGTTTTATTTAAATATTCAATGTTTTTTTGTGTGGAATGTCTTTAGATAGTATAAAAGAGTTGCAGTAGTTTTAGCGAAACATTTAAAAAAATGTTGACAGTAAGTACATACCTAATATTATATTATAAAATATTTTTACTGATGTATCAACAATATTAGTAGAATATTTTAAGATTCTTTACTTGTATTTAGCTTTTGAAAAATTTAAACATATGGAGAGGTTTAAATATATGTAAGTTTTCTTCAGATTTCCAAAATAATCATGCAAACAAATTTTCTGAGAAAAACATTGTTTTCATAGGTAGCTAAAAATATATAATACTGTCACCTTAAATAAACTTTGATGGGTAAAAAGGAGGACAGTAGTTGGTACTACTACTTCTTCTTCTATGGCACTATAGCCCAAATTAACCCTTAACCTCCTATATTTTTTGCCTCCACCCTTGTTTGTCTGTGGCTTCTATTCTCCATATCGATGGCTTAGTGTGAAAACCTCGTATCTCATTAAATTACAATTTTACAGGAGAGGCAAAAAACTGATTTTTTGCATAATATAATCTAAAAACAAAAACTACTGTTACGTATTTTAATTTGAGCACATTGAGACAAATATTTGATCTTGGCTCAGAGCTGAAAGTGTTAAATGTTGCTATTAAATTGAAAAATACAAATATTAACTATGAAAAACACGTAAATATCCTTGCAGTATATAGAGCCTTTGCCCAAGTAACTATGATAACCTCGTATATCATGATATACGTGTTTTTCATCTAAAATGAGGTTGTGTTCATGATTATTTACTGAGGTTTTCATTTTTCATAGCTTATTGCACACCTCCAAATACTAGGTTGATACAGCACAAATCTTTTGATTTAAGGTTTATAAAATGTTTCTATATGCCGGACTACCTTTTGTTGTTTACAAAAAAACATTTCTCCAAGTCGAATTTCTTAAACAAACACTCCAAATTAAGTGCCAAATTCTTGGTTATAAATATACGTGGTATTCACACTAAATCAAGAGGGCAATTGATATACGTGGTTTCTTTTTTCGGCTGTAGAAAAAAGTCTGGTGTATTTGGATTTTTTCTAACAGTTGTAAATCGTTTTCAAACTAAAACCACCAAAATGTCATTTTAGAAAAAAAATGAGATACGAGGTTTTCACACTAAGCCATCGATATACAGACTCCAAAAAGTGCTTGTGCGTAGTGGCTTACTATGTCTTCCTAGTGCTTTCTTGGCTTTCCAACCATTCTCTTTCCCTGCATTCTAGTGTTCAGTGCTCTTTTTGGTATCCTATCCTCTCCCATTCTTATCACATGTCTGGCCCATTGCAATCTTTGTATGCTAATGAAGTCTGACAGGGGTGTTTCCTTATAAAGTTGATAAAGCTCGTTGTTGTATCGAATTCTGAAGATTCTATTTTCCCTCACAGGTCCTAGTACTTGGTAGTAGTTGGTACTACACTAATCACAAAAATTATCGCATAATTTTTAAAACAGAAAAAAAAAGTTTAAAAGTAACTTTTAATTTTTAGCAGAATGTTTAATACTCGTCTAAGGTCTTCTTTGGGTGTCTACAAACCCAAAACATTTCAAGTTAGAGCATGTTTTTTTCTGAAAAAGAAAGAGTAAACACAACTGTGATAAGAGGGAATATTTATTTTGGACATTATTTGTGTTTGAGAATCTGATCTAAGCACTATGTCTGCTTGATTTGTCAATGAGGAGGTGTGCTCTTAGAAAAAAGAATGTGTGTGTACTTTATACGCACGTAAGAAGTTATACTTCTATTATATTATGATTTCAACGAAATAAATATACTTTCAACGGGTTATTTGTATTTAAATATTAAACTAATTTTTACTTACTACTTTCCAAAAATTTTTACTAAAACAATACTAAAAATAAAAAAAGTTAGATAACACATGGAATTTATTTATTTATTTATTTTACGGGCAAGCCCAATTCTACAAAAATACATAGTGTACAGAAAAAAAAACAATAACATAATATAATATAAAAAACAGACATACAGAAATATAAATATAATATTAGAAGTAAATATGTACTATGAAATAATATCATAAAACCAAGTTAACAAATTACAGACGCTTCACTCAAATATTGATCCCATCTAAATTTCTTTTAAAACGACTGATGGAGTTGTCGAACAGTTGTAAATTGCAAAGGGAGTTTGCTAAATTCAAGACTCTGGGTACGAATGAAAAAAGTGAATAACTAAACCTGTGGAATGGTACATAAAATGTTCGCACTTGTCTAGTGGTGCGAGGTGGTACAAACAGTGCGATCTTATTAAGTAGTTGAGAACAACTGCATATACCATTTAAGATCTTGAATAATAGCAAAAGGTCCCTTTGTTTTCTCCTGCTTGCAAGAGAAGGGACCTGCAGTTGATGCTGCCATACAGCGTAGTCTTGATAGGTATGAAGCTTAAAAGCAATGTAACGGAAGAAACTATTTTGGACTTGTTCAAGTTTCCTAATGTAGACCAAGTAGTGTGGGGACCACACTGAAGAACAATACTCAAGGTGAGACCTGACCAAAGAGAAGTAAAGAACTCTAATACTGGATATGTTTGTAAAATCACGAGTTGTTCTTTTTACAAAACCCAGCATTTTCATAGATGTTTGAATGACATTGATGATGTGAGTATTGAAACAAAGAGAGTTTTCCAGTGTAATCCCCAAGTCCTTGATTCTATTAACAGTGTTGAGCAATTGGCCATCAATGTAATAGTTTGATAATATTGGGTGGTGAGTACGGTTAAAGTTAATTACATGACATTTGATTGAATTAAGGTTCATACCGTTAAGTGAACACCATGCAGAGAGGTTATTCAGTTCTGATTGCAATATGGCAGCATCATAATGATTTTTTATAACTTTAAAGCACTTCAAGTCATCAGCAAATAGCAAGGCGTTACAATCGTGAAAACAGTTGGTAATATCATTAATAAATATATTAAAGAGTAATGGACCCAAATGGGACCCCTGTGGTACACCTGACTTAACTGGAAAGGTTTGTGAGTAAAAGTGGTTTACTCGAACTTGTTGAAATCTTTCGGTTAAATAACTCTGTAACCACTGCAACAAAGGTCCACCTATGCCATAGGAGCTAAGCTTTTGAATCAGGAGTTCATGATTCACTCTGTCAAAGGCCTTGGAAAAGTCAGTATAAATTGAATCAACTTGAAGTCCCTCCTCCAAGGCTTCAGACAGAAAATCAACATAGGTCAACAAACTCAGTTCAGCAGACTTACCTGTAGTAAAACCAAATTGCTGAGAGTTTAGGATCCCGGAGCTATCGAAGGTGAGGAAATCAGTTATAATACTCTCAAACACCTTTGGTATAACACTAAGAATAGATATAGGGCGGTAATTACTAATATTAGATTTATTACCAGATTTATATATTGGTGTGACATAAGAAAGTTTCCAAAAGTCTGGAAACTGACCTACATCCAAAGATTTATTAAATATATGAAACAAAGGTCGCGATAGTACAAAACTGAATTCCTTAAGAAAATTAGGTGGTATACCATCAGGCCCAGGACCCTTGTTGACACTTAATGATGAAAGCTTTTCGTAAATTTTGGAAATCTGGATACGATATGATGAGATATTGAGTTGAGACTGAATATGGTCAACATTGCAATTTAAAGTAATATCACTATAAACTGATGAAAAGTGAACAAGAGACCTCTCGATCTCCAGTCGAACGCTCTACCACTGAGCTAAACTTCCTTTGCTTTGACAGCTTACAAGATTTCTCATACATACTGACAAATTTAATACAATAAGTGAGGTATAAAAATACTTTAAAATTTAAAGTAAATATACTTACTGTTATTATAAAATATTTTATTCCCGAGGAAGACAAATCCAAAGACACAAAAATTATAATAAATAATACATTTACTAAAAACGCTAATATATTCTTTTAATGAGTTATTTTGCACTGATACATACATAATTTGAAAGATTAATTTCGCATTACATGCCAGGCTTGCGCATGCGCCAGGCAAGTATAAAATTTCACCCTCGATCGTAAAGAAGTATAACCTTAAAAATGAGTAATTTAATGTCAGAACAAGCAGCCCAAATCATAGCTTTAATTGGAGATGGATGATCGCAGCAATATATTGCTGATGTTATGGAATCCACCAACCCAGTGTTTCAAGAGCTTTAAGAAGTTATAGAGAAACTGGAAGTTGCATAAGAAGACCAGTTCCAGGACGTCTCAGTTGCAGGAATCCCACAGATATCTGTTATTTATGTCTGTACATTTTGAGCAAACGTCATGTTATAGCTAGACCACTGCTAAATAATCTTTCCATAGTCCGTAATGTGCAAAAAAATATCAGTTCGGTTAGAAACAGATTAAGGGAATTTGGAAGCAGAGCCAGAATGCCTGCTACTACACCACTGTTAACAAGGGAACATCATATAACATGTTTAAGGTTCACACGAGAACATGTTGCTTGGGATATTAACAATTGAGGTAATATTCTTTTTACTGATGAGTTAAGATTTGCAGTTTGTAGATCCAATAGGTGTATTCCAATTTACAGACATGCCAGTGAGCTATTTGCTCAATGTAATATAAGAGCAGCCAGAAATTTTGGAAGTGGCTTGATTATGATATGGGGAGGCATCTCTGCTTCTCAGGTCACACAGAATTAACAGTGTTTCTTGTAGGGGGTCCTTGTCAGCTGATCGGTATATAATTATCTCCAATTATTGGAGATTTTTGTTCTTTTCGCAAGACAAAGCTTGCCTGCATGTTGCTAGAATAAAAATGCACTAACTTCAAGAAGTTGTAATTCAAGTTCTCGATTGGCCAGCAGTCAGCACAGACCTAAACCCAATTGAGCCTATTTAGGACTACCTAGAAAGACTCATAAGAGCCCAGACAATGTTGATGCACTGGGAAATGCTTTAACGGAAGAATGGGAATATTTGAATTTTGAGTACATATTATGGTCTCTAATAAGAAGTATTTCACAGGAATGAGGGATGTCATTAGAGGCCGAGGTGCTAGTACCAGATACTAAAATGTTCAATTTGTCCTTGAAATTTCTTATTTTATAGATTTGTATTTTTCATTTTTGTTGAATAATTGTTATTTTAATTTTTTTAGTCTGTTATTCTTTGATTTTTCATTTTACTCAATAAACCACTGTTAAATATTCCTGTTTCATTTAATTTTTTAATTTTTTTTTATTAATATTACGGGAAAACCCCATTAACAGTTACAATTAATAAATAGTAAAATGTTAGATGTCTGTAATAGATTGAGAAAAAAATATAATCAAAAAACAACAAAAATAATTCAACCTGCAACAATGTTCAAACAACCAACAATTAACATTACAACCCTAAATTTATAATCAAAGTTTTAAACTAAACTAAAGTATTAATTATTCTATGAAATTGATTCTATTCAATTGAGCCCTGAACCCACTCTCAGACATATCAAATATTTCCAAATGAAGTTGGTTAACATATCTCGAGTATCTTTCTATAGGCAAATTCATACCATATTCGATTAGGGTATATGAAAAGAAGAGTAGTTATGTCTCCTATTTCGTGTGACAATCTCAATGCTAACCGACTCCAACAATTCAGCACTATCGATTTTCCCTGTAACAATTTTATGCAAAAAATTTAATCCAGCACAGATTCTCCTTTCTGAAAGTGTTTTCAAATTCAGTTGTTTTTTCAAAATTGAATAATTATGATCAGAGATCCCAATATATAATTTGAATCCACAAAATCGTAGAAACTTATGCTGAACCTTTTCTACAGTATATTTATGGACAGCTTGGTAAGGAGACCACACCACTGATCCATACTCAAGTTTAGATCTGACTAATGAAGAGTAAAGGCTTCTGACATTTCCCTGGCATTTCCAAAAACTATTTTGAAATAATAATTTAGAAATACTAGTCAAAACTTAGACTTAACACATTTATGTGATACTTTTTGTGATGAGTGTATTTTGGGTAACGCAAAAATTAATCCAAGAGGAAGTTCTGTCTTTGAATTTAGATTAAACGAAGAAACTCAGGTTTAAAGACGTCCACAATACTACTGACTCTCAGGTGCTTTGAAGGACATAACAACGAACGTTAGAAAGTGTGTTAACGTATCAGTCACAAAGAAAGTAAATAAAACAGAATCATACTAACTGAAACGGAAGTAGAAAAAAAATTGAAGTAAATAAAAAAGGCACAACCTTATCTTTTTAACACATTCGTGGACACGCTTCACGTGTAGACATGACTTTTTATGGAGTAAGTGTCTGCATAAGCAGTTGTGTCAGTGAATGTGTTAACTGAGCGATAAGGCAAACTCCAGGATCCTATGTATTCAAGGATAAACATAATGCAAAATAAAAATAAAAACTATACAAAAATAACAAATACAGTTGAGTCCGCGAGTCTTTACCTGTGCGTCATTAATACCTGGCGAGATAAAACACATATTTTTATTTAGCGTCATTCTCTTCCACGCATGAAATTAATGACAGCTGCCGTCTGTTATTAAGTAAAAACACATGTTATTTTTATGAACGATTTAGACTCAGTGCATTGAAAAGAGATAGGTACAAAGAAAGACGATTGGGGATCTCTTCACATATTTTAAGTACAATTTTTTAAGGTTTGGTTTGTTTACTTTTGTGGCTGTCAGTTTGTTGAATTTTTTGCTGTTATTTTGTCAAATTTTTGCATTTTGAAGTTTTTTATAGTATACAAACAGTTGTTTTCACAACTAATTTTATATTGGAGTTAGAAATTTTGTAATAAGTTTATGTTATTTTATGATAATTTTTGACAACGTACCAAGCTAACCTCATTGTTGACACAGTTGAATGCTTGTGTTTAAGGTTCCGCCAAAGTGATTAAAATAACAAAAAGAAAATATGTTATTGAATTCTTTTATTAATTGTTTATTTATTTATTAATCAATGATAATAAAATAATTTATTAAGCTACTTCAAATGTAGCTGTAATTATGCACCAAAATTTTAAAGCAAAACTTAAATTTGACATTCTATTTATTTGATAACGTCAAATTTTATAGTATAACCCTTGATCGGAATAATATTCACTTGCCGTTGCGTTTAGTAAATTTCCGACTTATTTCGTATGCTTTAAATGATGACGCACGGGTAAAGACTCGCGGACTCAATTGTAGGCTTGGTCTTTTTCTAAATCAATCTATACTGCACGTCAGAGAATACGGGCACCCTAAAAAATGGGTCATTTTTGATGTCTCGTATCTCCTAAACCTGTTGTCCGATTTAAGTATTTTTTTTAATATGTTATAGCCTTATTCTTCAACAATATCGCTGTAATAATATTGTTAATAACAGGGTTGTTTTGTTTTAAACATTTTGTTTTAATCAAGTGTTTTAAACATGTTTTAAACGTTTGCTTATGTTTAAAACAGTTTTTGTTTAAAACACTTAAATTAAACAAGTGCTTTTTTTTCATTTTCTTTATTAATATAACATCAAAAAAATTCTCAAATACATTATATAATCTTTTTAACATATATTATTTATTTATTAATAATCTGAACACAAAAAAAATTGGAAAACTGAAAATATTTTGCAAAGAAGAGTTAATCAATTTCTCAAAACTGTTTCAGACTCATAGTAATCTTGTAATTTAAATCAGTTACGTCATCACTGATGGAATTAAGCTCTTTAAAAATTGAAACCGTAGACAGCCGTAGAAATCCATTATATATAAAAATTGAAACCAGCTTACCACCATGCCAATGGTTTTACATTCTCAATATAGGTGTTTAGAAAACATATGGTATAAAGGGTACACACTTTGTCTGGTAATAATAATAATCTAAAATGCTTCTGAATGATAATTTATAATGGATGGAGGATAAGTTTATTTTCAATAAAGCGATGACCAAGCAAATTTCACCAAATGATCACCAAATCATTTGCATGTTTAAAAAAAAACACTAAGCACCACCAGAAACAGCACAAAATAACTGACGATAGACGTTATTGCAATAGCCAACTTGTAATGCGGATTTATAAATAGTAAATAGTCTGGGGTTCCCCAAGCAATAGCTCCTAATTTTGCAATTGGTTTTCTTATCTATTATTTAGTAGAATAATAATAATAGATCAAACACTTTCAATTAATATTATGTTTAGGAAAATATGATTTAAACAATGTTTTCTTCTAAGTTTTATTTGTTTAAAATATAAAATTTAAAAACAAAAACAGTTTTAAAGCAAAAAAAAACGTTTAAAACAAAAAAACATGTGTTTTAAACAAGTTTTATTTGTTTAAAACATACAATTTAAAAACAAAAAAAAAACATGTTAAAAAAAAAACGTTTAAAACAAAAAAAAACGTTTGTTTTGTTTAAAATTAAAAAAACATGTTTTTTTGCAACCCTGGTTAATAAACAGGTAAATTTTCATTGCATACCGGGTGTACGAATCAGACTGTGTTTTTTTTTTCTCAAAGTTCGCAACACGATGTGGACTATTCTAGCATATATAAAATACTGAAATTAAAACCCAACCATAGCCTCATGTTTTCCTAACATTCTGTTTTTTGATTCATTAGCTTATGTTGAATAAAACAAAAGTTAGGTAGTTTAACAACTAGCCATGGTCTTCATCTAGAGGGTGTTTTTAAAAAAGTGCGACAAACTTTAAGGGGAAAGTGCGACAAACATTAAAAATAATGACGGTTTGCTTTATAATCGTATGTCCGCAAATGCTTGGTTTCCGAGATACGGGATGTTGAATTTTTTCTTACAAACTGACGATTTATTTATTGCTTTAAAACCGTTTGAGATATGCAAATGAAATTTGGTGAGTTTTAAGACGTAGTTATTGCACATTTTTTGACATACAATTAGGAATTTTATATTCACCAATGGCGTGCATACATACGGGTAATATGATCAGTTATATTACCCGTATGCGCGCCAATGGTGAATATAAAATTCTTAATTGCATGTCAAAAAATGCGCAATAACTATCTCTCAAAACCTACCAAATTTCGTTTGCATATCTCAACAGGTTTTAGGGCAATAAATAAATCGTCAGTTTGTAAGAAGAAATTCAGCATCCCGTATCTCGGAAACGAAGCATTTGCGGACATATGTTTATAAAGCCAAAACCAGGCCATTACTTAAATCGGACAACAGGTTTAGGAGATACGAGATATCAAAAATTACCCATTTTTTGGGTGCTAGTTTCCTCTGACGCGCAGTGTATATCTAAAGAAATAAACAATCACACTTACCGACTTACCTTACATGGTCTTTAGTAAAAATTATTAGAATTATTTATTTATTGTCCAGGAGAGGGTAAGCTTTGTTACAGAAATAAAAATATAGGTGCAAAGTGGTTTGAAAGATACAAAAAAAGTCTAAATGTGGTTTCTATATTCTACATCTACGTATAAGTAACATTATATTTTAGCTGTTAACTTATCTTGCTAAAATAACTAAGCACTGCTGCTTGCTACTTCGTGGCCTTCACTTTAAACTCTCGTATAACATTATTTATATGTTCCATAAACTTTTCTTTATTTTTTAGTTTTTCTTTGGCGGTTTTTTAAATTCCAGTATCATTGTTTTGGCACGGTTGTGCTGGAAAGTCAGTCAGAATAAGATCTTATGTAGGCAAAAATAAAATAAAAAGGAAGCACAATACAGTCGCAGGCTTCCCATCAAACATAAACAAAAAGAACAAAATAAAGATATTTTACAATACAATACAATGGATTGTAAGGATTGAGGGATACCTCATAAAACATAAACGAAAAGAATTGCCAAATTGGGAGTAACGCTGCGTAACATTTTACAAGACCCCTCCCACCAAATTGCGTTATGTAATATGTACTTGAAAGCCCCCTGACTCACTGAAAAAAATATGCAGGGACAAAGAAGGTACATATTTACAAACTCCTGAGTACCTACTAGAAAATACTGAGTTTAGGGTAGAAAGTCCAAGATAGATTAACCTAATCCCATAACAATGAAATGTTCATCTACTTGTAGTCAGAGCGGGAATCGGTTAGAAAATGTACACTGAATATAACAAAATTTAGTTTGGCAACATTGTGTGAATGTTGATATTAACATATCCCTTCTAGAAAAAACTGAACTGTAATTTAGTCAATTAATATATTTTTTTTACCAACAAAAATGAGATGTTTTAACCAAATAATATTTAAAATATGATTGCAAAATAATTTTGAATTTGGTTGCGCTAATGAACTTGCTTTGTCTGTCTTTAAAAATAGAAAAAAAAACGTTAAATTTTTCTGGCATAATCTTTATCGTCTAATTATTTTAACTGTACTAATTCACAATGATTAATGGGATGTTAAAACATCTTATCTTTGGCGGCTTCGGAAATTTTTTCGAATTTCATATACCAAACATGATAAAATGCGCATTTTGCGTTTCAACTATACATAAAGAATAATGCCAATATTTTTTTTTATTTAGCTAATGCCTCGACAACTAATGGCCATTGGCATGGTAGGTACGGTAAATTTTTACAGTTAGGTACCTTTTTTTTTTTGGACTGAGGTGGAACGCTCTTAGCAGACTAGGGAAGGTGTCCCTAGTACTGTTGGACTCGGACAGGAAAGGAGAACACGCTAGGGCGCGCCAGCCACAATATGGCCCGTGCGTCCCGCATGCCCCCCATGACCAGCCGCCTACCAACTAAAACCACCCCCTCTTCCGACCCGGAATATCCCTGGACGTGCTCCTTAGGGAGCGATGCATGGGGATATCCCGAGCTGTCTGAAAGAAAGTAACCAGAAGCATTGGTTCATTTAAGGGTCTATTTTCCAGCCTAGAAACGGTAGGACTAAATAGAGAAAAGTCTGATTCCTACACGGAGGAAGGTGGGCCAACCCCTGCCTGAAGACGGCAGGGCTTGGGTGACTGTTCTGTAGTATGGCGGATAGAATGAGCCCTAGAAGAATTAGGGTCATATTTTTCTGACGCGGATTATTTTTTTTATTATTTCTTATTTTTTTTTTTTTTATTTTTTATATTTATTTTTTTATTTTACAACTATTGTGTTGACCCGCCTCACCCATTCTGCTCCAGTCGTTCCAACTCGGATTTTCTCTTAACTATACCGGTGATAATGTCAATTATGGCCTCGAAATCCGCCTTGTTTCCGACCGCAAAATTAACAATATTGTTAGGGCCGATGTCGCCAAACCTACTACGTAGCCTGACCCGCTCGTGAGCAAAGACGCTGCACTGGAAAACGCAGTGTTCTGCGTCTTCCCTCACGCGACAGGTCCGGCACAGGTCGTCGTCCGACTTCCCGATCCTGTGGGTGAATGCCCTGAATGATCCATGACCGGTCAAAAATTGTGTAAAGTAAAAATTTACTCTCTTGAACTCGCAGGCGTACCACGACTCTACGTTCGGGATCAGCCTTTTGGTCCACTGGGCTTTGGTAGATTCCGCCTCCCATTCCAGCTGCCAGTCCGCCAGGAGTTGTTGTCGTGCGGCCGATCTTACCTCGGGTAAGTGGCCGTGGCGGTGCTCATATAGGAACTGGCGTTCCTTAGCTAGCAGATGTATGGGAGGGGCGCCCGCGATCACCTGTAGAGCCACGGTTGATGCAGTCTTGTATGAGCTTACTACATTCAACAGAGGCTTTCTTTGTGCCTTGTTTATCATATCTCTGTATTTCTTGTGACGTAGAACCTCAACCCAGACCGGAACCCCATAGAGAAGGGTAGACTGTACGACGTGTAGGTACAGTCTTCTCCGGGCACTACTTGGCCCTCCGATATTTGGTGTTATTTTCCGGAGAGCTGCAGTTTGTGCCTCGGCCTTCCTCACCACCCTTGCGAGGTGTTTGGTGAATCCCAGCCCTTTGTCGAGGTCCACGCCAAGACATTTGGCACAGAGGCTCGACTTGACCTCGCTGTTTCCAAAATGGAACAACAGGTCCGGTCTATCCCTAGGTCCCTTTAGGATAACCACCTCTGTCTTACCGCCTGCGAGTTCAAGGTCGTTCTCGCTCATCCAGGCATTCACCCGCCTGAAACACATCTCGGCCGTACTAACCACCTCCCAGTACATATCGCTGGTTACGAGAATGGCCAGGTCATCAGCGTATGCAACCGCGATGCAGTCCCGACCGTATCGTATATTTAAGACGTCGTCGTAGAGGATGTTCCACAGCGTCGGGCCTAAGACGGACCCTTGTGGAACACCTGCCGTAAGTTTAATGTCGTCGTTACCTGCAGACACGTATCTATTAGTTAGGTAGCTTTTGATCACGTTTGTCAGATAACTCGACACGTTGAGGGCCTCCATCCTGCGGACTATATGTCCCCAACCTGCCGAGTTAAATGCATTTTTAACATCGAACATGATCACTACTGCCCACCTCCTCGCCGTGGCTTTAACGCGGTCTGTAATGAACTTAACAGCATCTACCGCCGATCTGGCTTTCCTGAATCCGAATTGCCTATCAGAGATGGCGTTTATAGCATCCAATTCCGCTTGTAGGCGGTTCTTAACTACGTTTTCGTAGAGTTTGCCTAGACTATCAAGGAGACAGATCGGTCGGTAGGAGCTGGCCTCCTCCGGATTTTTACCGGGCTTCGGAATTAGGGTGAGGCGTGCCCTCTTCAAAACGTCAGGGAAAATTTGAGCCGTGAGGAGCTGGGTCAGTACCGATCTGACCAACTCAGGCTGCGCTGCTACCAAAATTTTAACGGCCTCCGGCGGCACACGGTCCGGTCCCGGCGACTTCCCAGTCTTGATCGCTTCCACTGCTCTGGTGAGTTCCATGGAAGTGACGGCTTCAGGGCGCTCACATGTGGCGGGCACGAAGAACAAATCAGGCTTCCTGGGAAAGAGGATGCCCGCAATGTCTCTCGTTCTACTCTCGGTGAGTCTATATGGGGCTTCGACACGCAGGGCCTTAGTGGCAATCCTGTAGGCCTCGCCCCATATGTCGTCCTCGAGCGCATCGCACAGGTTCATCCAGCACATACGTTTGGACCTCCTGATGACCTTGGTGAGGTCCTTTTTGGCTTGTTTGTATGTGTCCCTGGATTGCAGGGTTCTGTCCCTCTGTGCGATGCGTCTTAGTCTGAAACAGTTAATTCTAGTTGCTTGTACCTCCTCGTTCCACCAGTACGGTACCGTATACGGAATCTGGCTGCGCCTCGTGCTCGCCCTATGCGCGCGTATCATGACATCTCTAAGGCTGGCAAAGTCAGGGACCTCCCCGCGGAGATCCCTAACACGGTCGATGAAGGTTGCCCTATCGAAAGTCATGACCTTTCTACCGCCACTGGTCGACCCCCTGGATCCGATCTCGTAGGAGATATACTTGTGGAATGTGAATAGATTGTCATCCAGCACATCCCACTTCGTGACCCTACTGGAATACTTGGTTGACACCAGCGTAACGTCGATATGGGTGCGCGAATCCCCCCTCTCGAAAGTAGGCTTACCGTTATTCGCGGTGACCAGATCGAGAGAGGAGATCCACTCATTCCATACCTCTCCTCTACTGTCGTTCCTTGGGGAACCCCATAGAACGGATTTCGCGTTTATATCCCCGGCTATGATGAAATCCTTTTCCACCAGAGCAGCTTCCATGATGCTGTCCACCTTATCTCGGTAGACCGCCATGTTGACGTTAGGAGAGATGTAGCAGGCTATAATAGCCACATCAACTAAGTTGATTTTGACTACACTCTCCTTCCTTTGGATCTTTTTTATACTCACGTTCTTATTGATAAGGTGGACAGCGACGTCGCGGAGCACATCCGTCACCCACCCAAACTTACTAGCGATATTTTTATTGGGTTCTGGTACGATCACCAGATCCGCCCCGATGTCTAAGGCCTTCTCATAGACCAAGTCGTGCGCCACCTTGGCTCTACCAACATTCACTTGTAAAATCCTGAGCTGTCTGTTCGCCGCCGTCGTCATCGCGCTAGTAACGAAAAACTACCCAACCAATAGCCCCGAAGTGTAAAAGCAGAATGGGTGAACACTAATCGACATTTCTTACATTTTCCTCGGCCCCAGAGCCATCCTGATGGGAAGACTCCTTGGGGGGTAGCGTACTTGTGCTGCCACTACCGCTGCATTGTTCTTGAGGGGGGTTTGAGACATCCAAGGTTCCCTTTCCTAGGTGGGGGGGTGGAAAGGGGGAACTCGTCGTCTCCCTAACACGACGCAAATTCTCTGTGGCCTCATTTAGCATCACATCGTAATTATCCAAAAGTCCTTCATCGGTAAACACTCCTCCGTTGAACACCTCGTCATCCATCCTCTCCAGGTCTTCTGTAGTAGGAGGGCGACGGCTTAAGGCCTCATTTATTTCGGTCTCCTCCTGTTGCGTGCGAGAAGTAGCAGCGATATCTTGGGTAGGAATATCTTCCTTAGACAGAATCCCCGCGCGTTTTGTTTTAGTGACTTTATTTCCGGTGGCCGGCCGCTGGTTGAATAGTGGTGGGGAAGGTTCGGAGGATCTACCTTGGTCCGCCGCCTTTACTTTCTGAAGCGCCTCTCGGAAGGCAGGACATCTCCCGCTGCCGATGCGGTGCGACTGCTCGCACACCGCGCAGAACTCCTCTTCTTTGCAAGCATCGAAAGCATGCCCCTTCTTGCCGCAGTTTTGACAGCACCCAGTGCGGTCGGGTCCATTACACTTACTACTTTCATGGAGGTAGCTCCAGCACCTTTGGCATTTTTTCACAATGTACCTCTTCTCCACCTCGCAGCGTACGAGGCCGACCTTGAGGTGTCCGACTTCCAATATTTTCGTGGCCGCCTGTGCGCTTAGTACCACCGTGGCCGCCTTGGTACTGTTACGCATTGGTCTGAGTTGCTTAATTAGGAAACTGGGCTCCCAGGTGCCCAATTCCTTTTTAATGGCTGCCTTTAGATGTGATTCCTCAGTATTTTCGGTCATGCCTCTTATATGTATGATGGCCTGCTTCTCCGCACCCACCATCTTGGCCGTTAACCCGCTCTCCTTGTTAGTGATGGCGGTTTTGATGCTGTTGGCTGCATCCTGGTCCTTATCCAGAGTAATAAGAAGGTTCCCATCTTTAGTGCTGCGCAGACTACGGATGGCATCTTTCGCCTTCGAGTCCCCAACAGCTTTCTCCACCCCCTCGAGTAATTGTGAATAAGACGAATCTTTCTTCGAGACTATGAATCCATAGGTGAGCCTTTCTTTCCTTGTGGCCGTAGTATGGATCTGCACCTTACTTACCTCCGTCTTCGAGAAGATGACTTCAGCCATCTTCCGCAAATCATGCACCTGCATGAAACTAAGGTGATGTAGTGCCACCGAGTCTCCCGCCTTGGTTTCTTCTCTGACCCGCTCCAGGGCGAGCCATATTTTCTCCGGTGTATTGGCCTTTACTTTAACGATTCTCTCCTCCGTCGTTTTCCTTACGCCGCCTACTCTCACCGTATAGGAGTTTTCCATCACCTCGAAGTCGCCTTCGAGGGTGGAGAGAGCCGGGTATCTGTCCCTGTATAATCTCTGTATAGACAGGGCCATATTTGGGTCGTTTGACTCTAAGGCCACAACTTTCACGTTGCAGACCGAGTCAAGGGGGTTCCGCACTTCAACGCTTGTCTTTTTAAAGATCCAATCAGGCCAATCAAAGCGAAAAGTCTGCCTCGTGCCTCTGAAAGTCTTCGTAAGAGTTTACTCCATCAAAACTCGTCATCCTGACCGCGCTGGGGGGACCGTGCCATGCGTCGGTTTGGGTACCGCATTCCACGGTTTTTTTGGCTCCCATATCAACCTGGGTCTCCTTCTCTATTAACAGTTTCTCTACTGGTTCCATTGAGTTCTTAACCAGCCAGTCTTTCACCAGATCCATCTTCTGGAAAGAATGTCTTTTTGCGAGGTTCTTACACAAGTCCTTAATGGGCTTCGGTGTGGTAGTGTGCTCTTTAACTAGCGAATCAAACTTTAAAAGCTGCTTCGATATGTCCGCAAGGTAGTCGAGTAACTCGATTGCCTCATAGCATGTCTTCTTTTTGTATACTTTTTCTTCCGGCTTGTCGCCGGTGGACATTTTTCTTTTAGTATAAATGGCTTCAGGGGGGTAGTTTATAGAACTCCTCCTCTTAAAGTGGTCTGTTATCCTTCCAGATTCACCGCTCTGGTCGCCCGCGTTTTTTTTAATTGTGTATGAGCTCATATAGGTCCCACGAGTAGCAAGGGAACTAGTTTTTCGCCACCACAGAGCCCCGCGTGTGGTGGTAAGGCTACGTTGCAACGAGGTTTCGCCAGGTGCCCCGAGGGAACCGTTCATGGCCACGTATCGTGTGGTCATCCATCCTTCGGCACGGTGTCCCACACCTTGGATTACGGATTTTTTATTGAGGTTTTCCCCTCTAGGCTTTTTCTCACGGTTGCCTCCGGGCGCAGTGGCAGTCTGTATCCACAGTCTGCCTGGAATTTCCGCGCAACTGCTGCTTCCCCAGCTACGCGGGATTGGGTTAGGGATGTGGTGGGAGAAGTGGTTAGGTGGAGGTAAGACATGTCGGCTACATTTAGGGTGTGATGGTCATTTTAAAGAAAATGAAGAGAGTTTGGCGGAGGTTGAGGAAAACCTCGACCCCCATCCAAGTGGGGGGAGACGATCAAAGCAAAGAGGGGTTGGTGTAGCCGCAGGAAAGTTGGAAGGTAGACAAAAACGCTGAAGGCGAAGGCGCAGCAACTGCTCTCCCCAGTTGCTGCGCCCTCTAGCGTCCAGCGGCGGTGTCCGGCGCCCACCCAGTGCACAGTCGCTGGACGCTGGGACTGTATTTGGTTTCACTGGTCGTGCCCTCCTCACAAAAACAGAGACCAAGACCAGTTACTCGGCCCTCCCACCAACGTCGAGGAAAAAAATTACAGCCCCGGGGAGGGTACCTAGTGTCATGTGTAGTGTGTGTGTTGAGTAAGTGTCTTGTTACTTTGCAAAGTCGACGTCATTGTCTTTGCAAAGAGACGCTAATTGTATCCGAACGTCTGCGGTCCCTCCGGTGAGTACAGATCCCACAAGGACAGAAACTATTTTCATTTATTAATTTATAATAAACGAAAAATTACTGACCCTGGTGAGATTCGAACTCACGACCTTTCGGATTTTTCGATCCAAAGGTAGGCGCTCTTACCACTGAGCCACGGAGGGGGTAATGTCAATATTTGAAAAATACAATGGGTGATTTCAGAAAGCCCTAGATAGAAAAGTTGTGGTAAATGAATATTAAGGAAAAAGGCTTAAATGAGATGAAAATATATGTAAAATAAAAAATTTCTGAAATAGATTCAAAAATAAACCTCCTCCTAGGAGATTATAATACAATAACTGGGCAATTCAATTAAAGCAAAATAAACTATATAAGCCATGTCAAATCATAAATAATGGGAGATTAATTTTAATGACTGCAACAAATACATTTATTTACTTATTGCTGAACTATGATTTGATCAAAAATGAAATAAAACCCTCTATACCTTTTTAACTGCTGATAATCTATTCTGCTGCTTTTGTTCTCAAAATATCTATTTGATATTCAAACAAAATGCAAAATAATATTACTGATGTTGCTCTTTGCTCATTCCGTACTCTCCTCTCTTAAGATGCCTTTTAATTTTGACGCCTGTCAAAATTTTCAATGTATTCATTTTTTTCGATTCCTGAGAAAACTAATAAGTATTTTTAGAATGAAAGACTACTTTGTTGCCGAGGGCCGAAAGTCCCTTAGAATAAATAAAAAGTTTCTTTTGAATGAAATATTTGCAATTAAAAATCACGCTAAATTTTCTCTTTTATTTTTACCCCTGCAACTTATTAAAATAAACATTATAGAAATTTTCGGGGATTTTCGGCCCTCGGTAATAATGTAATCTTTCGTTCTGCGTTTAAATTTTTCAAAAATATTTATTAGTTTTCTCAGGATTCAGAAAAAATGATTACATTTAAAACACATTGGAAATTTTGACAGGCGTCAAAATTTTGCATTTTGCTCCTTTCTTCTTAAGGCCATCGATACATAATTCGCAAATATTTTACGGCTATCCCTACTTTTTCTATCTTTACACGGCAAATTACATGTAGTAAAATTCTCACTGGTATGGATATGTAAACTTTACTTGACAATGTCATCATTAACTTTAAAGATGGCTTTTGAATGTTCTTGGATAACTGTTACTTGTATAATTAATTGCCTTAATTATTAATTCAGTTAATTAATATGATTATTTCATTCATAGGAGATTCTGACCAATAGAAAGCTACAGAAATCTAAACTTAATTGATAATTTTTGATAATTTCCCGTCGTCAAGTATATTACGTCAGATGCCCTTCGTTGCTACGAAAAAATACATTCAGTGACATTAATGACAATTAATATTTTAAAAACTATAAATGTGATGACTTTCAACCGGCAATATTTATAACAACTGTGTGTTTAATTGTACTAATTTGTACTTACATAAATAAATTACAATAAAATTTTGCTTTTGAACAGTTTTAGTCATGAAATAATCGCAACAAATTGCACTCGATCTCTAAAATTAATATAGAATTTTAGAGCTCTCGTGCAATTACTCCTGATAATTTTTCACTAACTATGTATTCAGTGATTGTAATAATTTATCTACTGTACAACAAAAACTGATAATCAATCGAGAAAAAGTGATAAAGTGATTTTTTAATAATATATTGTTACTATGAAACGCTTACAATTTTGAACATCTTTAACAACAAAATACTTGGATCACTAAATATATCCTGGTGTATTCTCTGCTTTGTATCTTCCATAAATAATAAACAATAAATAATTTTTATTAAGTTCACGTCTTAAATCAATTATTTATCAAATACACTATCAATATTATTTAATCAACAACTCAAAATATTCCCGATGCCATTTCAAATATTTAAAATTGTCACTGTCTGACTGACAATATTCTATTCGACTGAGTGCGTTGTACGACAAAGATAGATTTGGAAAATATTACCATGGACATTGTGTACATTTTTTTCGAATCCTGAAAAAACCAATAAATATTTTTGGAAAATTTAAACGCAGAATGAAAGAATAAATTATTACCGAGGGCCGAAAGTCCCTTAGAATAAATAAAAAGGTTATTTTGAATGAGATATTTGAAATTAAAAATCACATTAAATTTTCTCTTAGTTTTTCACCCCTGTAACTTATTAAAATAAACATTATAGAAGTTCTCAGGGACTTTCGGCCCTCGCTAATAACGTAATCTTTCATTCTGCGTTTAAATTTTTCAAAAATGCTTATTAGTTTTCTCAGGATTCGAAAAAAATTAATCCCATTTGAATAGCATTGGAGCAGAAACTACGTACCAATCCCCTTAATATTTGTCAGAAAATTTATTGACAAATTACTTACAATGTTTGAAAACTGCTCCTTCCCAGGGATTACAAACGATCTTTATAATTTAAAAACACTTACCGAACTACTTTTTTTTTCTTCTAATCTCTAGCTGACTCTTTTGTTTTTTTCTTTTCACGGTTAACTGCCTTATTTTTTCTACCATCAAAATTGAACTCCTTTGTTCTGTCTTAACTAAGAAACAATCTTCTCCTTTTCTCACCAAATTTTCTATATTTACTTTCTATTCTCTACATTCTCTACATTGCTCTAGTCTATGGCATGGAGAGCTGGACCCTTACAACAGAGACACTAATGAAAAAGTTGGAGGCCTTTAAGATGTAGACCTATCGATGAATATTGCGGATGAGTTGGGTTGATCGAATAAGAAATTAAATAGTTTGGCATCGAATGAAAAAGAGCATACAAATAACAAAAACAAAAACAAAAAAAAAATCTAAAGTTGTAATATTTTGGCCATTTAATGAGACATCGGGAGTTCGAGTTTGGCAGGCAAAGCGAGAGGTTGTGGGGCCGGTGTGTTTGGCGATAAGGTAAATTCGGAATCGCAACCTATCACAATAAAAACACCGGTTTTTAAAAGACCTATCGTTATCGAGAATCGTTAAAGATAAAAAGTGTACTTGTGCGAAATAAAAAATAGACTTTAAAGTATATATAATAATATTTATATAGTCTTACACTTAAATAGGTCTGGATCCCGCGTATGAAAAAAAAGTTGATTAATAGTAAGCTGAAAATTTGTTAATAGCTTAAGGGTGTCTAGTCGGATAAACTTTGATATATAACACCTGTCATAATTCCTGTCATTTGACATATTCTACATGTTCCACTCATTAAAACGCCCATTTGGTGATAAATAGCAGTCTGATTTTTGCATGAGAGTTTAATCTCTGTTCGGAGAGTTTAAGTCTGTTCTGTCGGACAAAATACATGTGCCGTTTTCGTAGTCTGACCGTTCCAAATTTTTAACCTGTTCCACATTAAAACTTCCCCTGTTCCAGTGTTCCCATATATCAAAGTTTGTCCGAATAGACACCCTTAAGCTATTAACAAATTTTCAGCTTGCTATTAATCAACTTTTTTTTCATACATGGGATCCAGACCTATAAAGGTAGAAAGGATTAGGACTAAGTAAGTAAGTAATGAGACATCCAGAGAAGTATAACCTTCTACACCTCATAATACATGACAAAATCGCCAGAAGAAGGGGCCCAGGCTGAAGAAGAATATTCTGGCTCTGAAAACTCTGTGAGTGGTATCAAGAGACCACCGCTAATCTGTTTAGAGCTGCCGTCAACAAAGGTATTATTGCCAATATGATCACCAATGTTCGATAAAATCGAACAAATCGAACAGGGTACTGAAAGAAGAAGACCTATACGTTATATCAATAGGCGATACCCCCTTTTTTCATTTTGTATGCTCTTCATTTAATCATTAGGGGATGATTTTCACATTTCTTTTACCAAAAAAAACTATTTTGAGCATAACTTGGTTACTTTTCATGCTAGAAGCTTTTTTAAACAAACAAAAATAAAGCTTTTTTTAAACACTTTAAAAAAGTTGTTTTCAAGACCTCATACATACATAATTTTTGTCTAAAAAACCATCTAAAAAACCGTGTTTTTTTAATAAACATAATATGGCACTCGTAATTAACTCGAAAAGTATTGACTCTATAGAACAAAACTTGCTTAGAATTAACTAGTTTATCCACTTCCGGACTTAATTTGAACACATGTTTTTTACCCCCGAGAAGGGGTGGTACTCACCCCCACACAACAAAAGCAAAAGCACACATCTGCACAATATCACTTTTTTTCTTTGGCATGTTAGCTATGTGTATGCCAAATGTCATGTCAATCCAAGCGGTTCTTTAAAATTCGGAGGTTTCTCTCAATATTTTACCGTGAGTAAATGGACTATTAGCAAAAGCTGATCTACCAGTGGCTACCGGAGACCCTGACAAAACGTGGGAATACACACGGAAGTGGATCACTGAAGCCATCAACAACACAAACCCCAAAAAAAACATTGAAAATATGTGTGCAAATTGTAAAAATGTTGAGTGAAAAAAGTTGAGTGAAAATTATAGTGAAAACATGTGCATAACTAGAGGAACATGCCGACCGCCAAGAATCTAGAGAACTTTTCTAAAAAGTCAAATACCTGGTGAGAGAATTCAAACCGCAGACACAGCTTATTAAAAATAATAGTGGATATACCATAACACACCCAGAAGGTATCGCTGCGGTGTGGAAACAATATAGCGAAATAGTATTCTCTAACAACTACCCAGAGAAAAGAAACTTAGAAAAAGAACCATAAATACTGAAATCCGAAATTGAGGCAGAGATAAAAAAGCTAGAATTTAGAAAAGCAGAAGGGGAAGATCAATAATAGCTTAGAAAGATAAAGGCAGTTTTTGTTTTCATTTGACTCAGAGTTGGACCACCATCTCCAATAGCTATTTCAGCATCTATGCATCCTCAGTGGAGCTATGCAGTCACAACTCTAAAACAAAATCAACAAACCCTGCCTATTTAAGGAAAAACATCGCGATGCAATGAATCCACCTTTTGAGACGCAAAACAGCGACATCTCTCGTAATACGAGGAAGACGAAAAGCCCCAGATGCAAAGGTTACTACTTTTATACAATTAAAATAATTGAAATAACGACGAATATAGAAGAAAGCAAATAAAGGACACTTAGGCCACGTATTTACCTTCTTTTCGTCTAGGAAAAGGACCGAAAGACAGTTTCAGGTACTCAAATCTGAGTAAAGATGAAAAAAAATAAAGGCAATTTTTGTTTTCATTTGATTCAGAGTTGGACCACCATCTCCATATAGCTATTTCAGCATATATGCATCCTCAGTGGAGTTATGCTGTCTCGATTCTAAAAAAAATAGCTGAGACATTCACAGAAATGATAGAAGAAGACACTGAAGTAATATTAAGAATTTGCAATTAATTCTGAAATACCCAAAAGTGGCCAAATGACTGGGATAAACTTACGTTTATTCCCATATATAAAAAAGGTTGACTGACAGATTGCAGTAATTATCGTACAGTAGCATTGATATCCCATGTGATCAAAGTACTTCTAACCATCATCAATGAAAGACTAAAGTCAATTCTCTTATCACAAATTCCCCAAGAACAATGTGGATTCGTCACAGGTAGAGGAACAAAAGAACACATTCTTAATATTCTAGAGGAGATACATATAGGTACCTCGAAGAATAGAAGGCATGGTACGAATGATAGTTGAAGGCAACGTAGCGGCAAAAGATCCTGAGGAAGCTCTTCAACACGATGGTCAGGCCAAATAAAGAACTGGGAACCCATTCTCCGAAGAAAAACAACACGCTGAGGAGATATTTTTTTGGCTTGTACTATATTCATTCAACCAGTCTCAATCAAAAGTAAATGTATTAAATATATTGTAAATTAGTGAAACATGGTTATTATAATAATATTACAATTTGTTACTTCTTATTTTACCTATAGTCCAGAGAAATAAGATTTTTCTCGTGACACATCCCCCCCAGGCCGAAACCAAATTTTTTGAGTAGTATGGACATCTATATTAATAACCTACATGTTTCCTGCAGCCGATTTTGATGATATACATAGTTATAAACAAATGAAGATCAAAAAACGGTAAATTTTCGCCTTATTCGTTTATTACTAAAAAGTGAAGCATTCTAAACAAATTTGAGAATAAGGAACGCATAAATCATATAAAAAACTTGAATATGGCGTTCGCTGAATATGTCTATCCTTATTTGATGCTTAGAAAATTGCAAAATAAGTCATAAATTTTGAGATTTTATAAATGTTCGTAACTTATGTAAAAATTAAGTTAGAACCTTCTTATTACACGGAGTGCTGAGACTTGTGCTTAAATTATATTTTAAATTTCAAAGCAATTGGTCAAATAGTTTAAAAGTTATTTAATTTGGTTATCCCAAATTAATTTTTTTTTGGAACACTATAAGTCAGAAAATTATGAGGTTACAGTAATACTTCGGACAGTTTATGAAAGAAGAACATTTATACTATTAACTTAATTAAAAAAAAATGACAAAAAGTAATTTTAAACAGTGTAAAATTATTTTGCAAAATCATGTCAATTTTTTGCTTACTTATAAACAATTAGAATAACTTTTTAACCGTTACCCCTAGAAAAATTATTTTTTCATATTTAGAAAGACTGAATTTTTATACACATTTAAAAAAAAAAAAACAATTGTCCTAGGACAATTAGGGACGAAGTTGACCCCTCTTTTTTTTTAATTCACATGTTCTTGCAAAATAATTTTGCAATATTTAGAATTATTTTTTGTCATTTTGTTAAATTAAATTAATAGTGCCAATCTTCTTCTTTCATAATGTTATGTTCATACTATGTTAATAAATATTATAAATATATTATACTTAATGTTTATCAAGAACACATATTGTATACATTTTACAAATAAAAATCTTAAGGCCATCGGTACATAATTCGCAAATATTTTACGGGTATCCCTACTTTTTCTGTCTTTACACGGCAAATTACGTGTAGTAAAATTCACACTGGTATGGATATGTAAACATTACTAGAATGTCATTCTACTTGAAAATGTCATCATTAATTTAATGACTTTTGAATGTTCTTGGATAACTGTTATTTTTATAATTGCAAATTATTAATTCAGTTAATAAATGTGATAATTTTTTCACTAACTATTAATTCAGTGATTGCAATAATTTATATGTACAACAAAAACTAATACTCAATCGAGAAAAGAGGAAAAGTGTTAAAGTGATTTTTTTAAAATATATTGTTACCATGTAACATTTACAATTTTGAACATATTTAACAACAAAATACTTGGATCACAGAATATATTATCCTGATGTATTCTCTGCTTGAATCTTCCACAAATAATACACAATAAATAACTTTTTATTAAGTTCACGTCTTAAATCAATTATTTATCAAATACACTATATATCAATATTATTTAATCAACAACTCAAAATAATCCCGATGCCATGTCAAATATTTAAAATTGTTACTGATTGTTACTGTCTGACTGGCAGTATGCTGACAATATTCTATTCGACTGAGTGCGTTGTATGACAAAGATAGATTTGGAAATATTACCACGGACATTGTGTTCATTTTTTTCGAATCCTGAAAAAAAAACAATAAATATTTTTGAAAAATTTAAACGCAGAATAAAAAACTATATTATTACCGAGGGCCGAAAGTCCCTTAGAATAAATAAAAAGTTTATTTTGAATGAGATATATTTTAAATTAAATATCAAACTAAATTTTCTCTTAGTTTTTCACCCCTGTAACTTATTAAAATAAACATTATAGAAGTTCTCAGGGACTTTCGGCCCTAGCCAATAACGTAATCTTTCATTCTGCGTTTAAATATTTCAAAAATACTTATTTAGTTTTCTCAGGATTCGAAAAAAAATGAATCCCCATTTGAATAGCATTGCAGCCGAAAATACGTACCCATCCTCTTAATGTTAATATTTATTTATATTTAAAATAATTACATTCTTTTTTGTATTTTTTTTTTGGTTAGTTTTTTGTTTTTTTTGTCACTACGATAAGATGTCAACCCAGTTCAACACCTCAGAGGTTTAAATCCTCTTAGTGATTTTTTTCTTTAAGTTTTTTTTGTATTTTTTAGTTATTAGATTATTTTAGATAGTAGATTTTTTTAATTTAATCATTTTGTTTTAAATTTTATTTTATTTTTTTTTTGTTTCATTTTTTTATTATTTTTTTTATTTTTTTTTAATTTTTTTTTAAACATATTTTACAAATATAACTAATTACAATAATATTTTACTATCCGACAAGAAATAATTGGATAGAAATGAGAGTGATAATTCGACAGAAATAGTCAAACAAATGATATGATGCCACTACATCTTTGCGAAGGAGAAAAGATAAAGGAGCAGATCTTTAATAGTAAGTGGAAAATAATTTAAGTTTGCGTTCCTAGTGGCGAATATACGTGGAATTTAATAAAATATTAGTACAATATAACCAAGGATAACTGGTTAGATGTTAACTCTTAACTGGTTATAGGTTAACAATTAGACGAAAATACAAATCCTATCCCCATTAAGAGAGGCGTGAGACAAGGAGACGTAATATCGCCAAAGCTTTTCAACCTAGCCCTAGAAGACGTGTTCAAAACGACAAATTGGTCAACCTATGGCATTAACGTTAATGGCAAGAAGCTAAACCACCTCAGATTCGCTGACGACATTGTGATTATAGCGAGCTCATTCGAGGAACTGCAAATTATGATAGAGGAACTCGCAGGCAGCTCCCAATACGTCGGCCTGAAAATGAACATGAGAAAATCAAAAATAATGACAAACACAGATGACCCCAGACGTATAACTATAAATGGCAGTGAGATAGAAAAAGTCCAGGAATATATCTACCTAGGCCAAATCCTGAAATTTGACAAAGAGAACCAAAGTACGGAAATTACTAGGAGAGCAAGACTAGCATGGACAAGATTTGGAAAACTTAGTTGGATACTTAAGAACCGTAAAACGCCCCAATACTTGAGGAGCAAAGTGTTCAATCAGTGCATCCTTCCTATCATGACATATGGATGTCAAACCTGGACCCTAACCAAGGCAAATATGAACAAACTAGCCCCAACAGAAAGAGCAATTTTAGTTATACGACTGTCAGATAAAAAGAGGAACGACTGGGTAAGATCAAAAACAAAAGTCGAGGACATAACAACAAAAGTTGCCAACCTTAAATGGAGCTTCGCAGGCCACACTGCTAGACAAAACCAACTGCTAGGCTAGACCAACATTGGAATGCAGCAATACAACATTGGAGACCTTACCAAAGTAAACGACCGACAGGAAGACCACAGATGAGATGGGTTGATGATATTAAAAGAGTAGCCGGAACGAATTGGAAATATGTTGCTCAGGATAGAGACCGATGCAAGGAGTTGGGAGAGGCCTATGTCCAAACGTGGACGATAGAAGGCTAAGAAGAAGAAGAAGATGTTAACTCTTTGTATCAATTTTCTATTGTTTGCTAACTTAGTTGATTTTAAAACTTTAAAAAGTGGTAAACATTTAACTAAGTAAACTATGAAGAAATGTGATTAATTGAAAATTTAATCTATAACCTACTTTGGTATAACTTAAATGGTACGTCTACATTTTTATGGTCTATTAATATTCATATATGTTAATGAACGTATAGAAACATGTATGAAGTGGTTGTAGTAAAAATTCCTTCAAACATACGTATCATATTGAAATTATCAAACATTGTGTACATATAAGTATAGTATATCTAAACGAAATTAAATTCAAATACTTATAACTTGCAACTTCCAATAAAAATAATAAAAATACTTTATAATCAACCAACATACTAGAGCAGTCCGATAAGTACTTAGCTTTCTAAAGCAGGGGTTCCCAAAAGGTGGTACGCGGGAAGATTTCAGGTGGTACGCGTCGGTCGCGTGGGTGAAACAAGCGATTACGATGGGCATTTGTCTGCGGAAGTGCCAGTGCGTCTCTTCACCCCAGCACAAGTTTTCACCCGTCTCTTTAAACTGAGATCAGAAGTTTTAATGCTGTTAACTAAAAAAAATGATGTCACTCAACACGCTGAACATGGGTCTTCAGGGAGCAAACGCAGCACCCTTTATAGCTAATGAGAAAATAAACTCCTTAAAAAAAAGTTGGTTTTTTTGTGTCCTCAAATACACGGAAAGGATGTCTCTGCATTTCCGACGCTGTCATCATTTTTTGACGAAAACGAGATATCTCCAATACCAGATGTGGTTGCTAATATAATTCTTGACTTGGAATCTCTTCAAGAAAGTTTTAATAAATAATTCTGTGAAGATTATTCCAAACTTGACTGGATCAGAAATCCTTTTGGAAAAATTCCACCAAATGAGTTCGAATTACAGGATTGACAGGAAACATTAATCGATTTCACAAAAGAAAGTTTTAAACAGAAATCCTTAATTGACTTTTGGATTTAATAAAATAAGCCAGTGGACATATTTCTGATAGCAAATATGTTTAAAAAAATAAGAGGGGCTTCCATCCATTCCAGTCCCCACCAGCCCACCCGGTGTTTGGTCGCCAAAATCTTCAAAATATAGGGGTCCCTGATAATTGCCCGAAAACAGTTTCCCGAAAGACAATTCCCTGAAATCAATTCCCCGAATGGACAATTCCCCGAATGGACAATGGCCCGAATAGACAATTGGCAGATAAACAATTGACCGAAAAATATATTTAAAAGTTATTGTTTTATATAAGTTATTACTGCTTAGATTGTGTTCGACCTAGCTATCTCGGTAACTGATTTATTATTATAATAATATATACATTTTTTTATTCCATGTTCCCTTCACACTTTACTCAGGCTTAGGACTGGCAGCGTACCGCTAACGTGTTTAGAACTTGGAATAAACATCCAATTTGTCATTTTTTGAGATTTTTTATTTTTTTTAGTTAATTTTACAGTTTATTTTATTTTTTGTTAATTTTTTTAAATTTTTAATTTTTTGAATTTTTTTAGAGTGAAATTTTTAATTTTTATTGATTTTTTTAAATTTATTTATGCACATGATCTTTGTATGTACAGCTGGTTCCAAAAAAAAACTGATACGACTTTTAAAGCGTATTTTGTAGAAAATTGAGCAGTGTACTTTATTCTTCTTCTTCTTTTTGTTTTTGGTCTCTCTGCAAGGCAGCACGATTTTTAGGGGATCTTGATGTAGTCTGACTCTAAGTCATGTCTAAATCGCTGACTACGTTCTTGTAAAAAGCTTTTGATGAGGTGTGATATAATGAATATGACTTTAATTATATTCAATTTCTTATATTTTGAAGGATAAATACTTATTATTTACATACTGTCACTGTCACTGCCAAATCTTAAAATTTGTCAGATAACTTCAACCTCAAAAAATGGCTGTTTGTTTGTTTATTTTATTATTTGTCTGTCATAATAAATATAATATGTCAGACCAATCATACACTGCTTAAAATGATCAAATCTTACTAAGAGTCGTATCAGTTTTTTTAGGAACCAGCTGTACATATTTCCTATATGCTAATACGATAAATTATGTGCTATTCCCCGCAAGAATTCGTAAGTGTTCGCAGGGTCGTAATTGTTTACCAGACTTGCAATCCGCTCTGCACAATCTCTGTATTTTTTACGTGTAGGAGGGCCTTCCAAGCCTCCTATATTATACTGTTCAATTTGAAGTTCATGTAAGCTCTGCTCCAGCTCAATGCCTTTAATAAATCTCCGAATCTTTTTATTTCAATTATTTTAATTGTTTAAAAAGTAGAAAACTTTGTATCTAGGGCTTTTTGTTGTTTTCCTCGTTTTGCGAGAGATGTCGCTAGATTGCGTCTCAAAAGGTGGAATCATTGTATCGCGATGGTTTCCCTTAAATAGGCAGGGTTGTTAATATTCGCTTCAGAGTTGTGACTGCATAGCCTCACTGAAGATGCATGGGATGCCGAAATAGCTATATGGAGATGGTGATCCAACTCTGAATCGAATAAAAACAAAAACTGCCTTTATTATTTTTCATCTTTACTCAGAATTGAGTATTTAGAAACTGTCTTTCGGTCCTTTTCCTTGACGGAGAGAAGGTAAATGCGTGGCCAAAGTGTCCTATTTGCTTCCTCCTATTTTCGTCGTCTCTTGTGCTTATGTATTGTAAAAGCCAGAGATACAGGATGCAGCCAGAAAGCAGTTTATTAACGAAAAGTCTTGGATTTAAAATATTGTTTATTATATTTTTATTTCAATTATTTTAATTGTTTAAAAAGTAGTAAACTTTGTATCTAGGGCTTTTCGTTGTTTTCGTCGTTTTGCGAGAGATGTCGCTAGATTGCGTCTCAAAAGGTGGAATCATTGTATCGCGATGGTTTCCCTTAAATCGGCAGGGTTGTTAATATTCGCTTCAGAGTTGTGACTGCATAGCTTCACTGAAGATGCATGGGATGCTGAAATAGCTATATGGAGATGGTGGTCCAACTCTGAATCGAATAAAAACAAAAACTGCCTTTATTATAAATCTCCGAATGTTTGGATGATCTGCGGAAATCTGTTGTTCAAACCCTCGATGCCAACCTTCTATGGAATTGTTTGTTTTTGGTAAACTTTCTTGGACCCCATCATAACAATTTCACAGATCATGTGAAAATAAGGTCAAACGACATTGTCTACCTCTTTGTGGACGCCCGATCCAGGTATCTTCAAAATAATCAATTACTGACTGGGCTTCTGCTGTCAACACATCTTGCTCGCAAATCGTTTCAAATGCCTCCACTACGTCTGCAGTAGGAACGAATGCTAAGGCCGCCAATAATTGGAGCTTTAAAGCAAAATCTGAATCAGTTTCACATTATCTTCTTTTTAAACAGTCTGACTGGATTCTTCTAAAGAGACATTGAGTGAAATGGAAAAAGCACCCACGATGTCTTGAGTCGGGATATTCTTGTCTTATAACACTTATCATACTTTGGATGTTTATTCCAAGTTTTAAACACGCCAGCGGTACAAGTGTGAAGGGAACATGGAATAAAAAAATAGATATTATAATAATAGATTAATTAAGGACATAGCTAGGTCGAACACAATCTAAGCAGTAATAACTATTTAAATAGCACGTAAGTTACCGTATTAGTATATAGGAAATACATATAAAGCATTAACTATTTAAATATATTTTTCGGTCAATTCTCTTTTCTGCCAATTTTCAATTGTTTATCTGCCAATTGTCTATTCGGGTAATTGTCCATTCGGGGAATTGTCCATTCGGGGAATTGTACATTCGGGGAATTGTACATTCAGGGAATTGTCTTCGGGGAATTGCTTTCGGGGATTCGTCTGTCGGGAAACTGTTTTCGGGCAATTGCCCTAGATCCAAAATATAGCAGGTGGTACGCAGTTGTTAGAAGGTTGGGAACCCCTGTTCTGAAGAATAACGAAAAGCGGTGATTTATTTTTTAATATTGTCTCCTTTTCGCTCGATACACTTGACCCAGCGATGCTCAATTTCTTTAACCCATTTGAAAAATACACTTTCTCCAGCCGCCATGGTAGGCTTCCATGACGGCGATGAACTCCTCATCCGACTTAAATATTTCTGTCCTACAAGTAACTTTTTCAAGTTTGGAAACAAAGAGAAGGGCCAAATCTGGAGAACACGGTGGATTAGACAGTAGTTTGTAGTCCAAATCGACCAATTTGGCCATGGCGACGGCGGAGGTGTGAGCCGGTGCGTTGTCATGGTGGAAAAGCACTTTTTTCTTCGCCAGTTGGGTCTGCTTTTTCTGCAAGTCGGCGTCGAATCTACCCAATAATGTGACATAATAAAGCCCTGTGACCGTTTTGCCCTTTTTCAAGAAGCTGATATAGCTCATATTATACCTTTTTGTGAATCCCACAAAAAGGTAGCCATCACCTCTCCGGTCGATAGAAAAGTTTGTTTTCGCCTTCTTCGGAGCACGTTCTAGGCGTGACCTCCACTGTGTCGACTGTTCCTTGGTTTCTGGTGAGTACCGGTGGATCCAAATTTTATCGATGGATGAAGCAACGTAGAAACTCCTTCAAATTACGCTTAAATAACCTCAGACATTCCTCTGAAGTGGTCTCATTGTGGCGCTTGTTGGCCTGAGTGCGAAAACGCGGCACCCATCGCGTCTCATGCTCAAAATTTTATCCAGGATATGACTTCGTCATTTCGGATTAACAATCAACCATACAAAAACATAAATCATGATAAATCTTGTGTTAAGCGAAAAGATTTCAGTAAATGGCATGCCTATTGAAGAAACCACCTCTTATAAGTACTTAGGGCATGCGATACGCATAGGAAGAGATAATCAAACGTGCGGCAATCAATTCGGCAAGCTGAGTTATGTCCTTAAGTCAGAATTGCGTATGTGTCTCAAAAGAAAAGTCTTTGACCAGTGTCTTTTGCCATTACTTACATATGGTGCAGAAACTTTAACAATAACCAAGAAAGTAAGAAAGCTTACACATAATGAACATGTAGACCAATTACCTAAAAATTCCCTCATCCATGGAACAGTAACCAAATATCGGCCCTGCATTCTAGATGCTTTTGCTTGTTTAAGAACTGAACAGATGAAGAACTGGAAAACACACTGGGAAAGGTACTGTAGCATATCGCTAACAACACAATACAGTTTGACACAACCGATTATTCCGGAAAAACCTTGGTATAATAATTTCACCCTCCCTCGCAAATACATATCCACCATCAGTAGAATTAGATTTGGACATGCATGTTATCCTGCACATTTATTTAAAATAAACATATTAGATTCGAATATTTGTCAAGAATGTGAGGTTAAAAGTGACTTGAACCACATATTTTTTGAATGCAAGAAGCATAAACACCTAACCAATCACCTAATTAAAAGAATTATAGACCAGAACATCCCACTCCCTGTAAAATGGAAAGCATACAAAGAAGATTTTTTGGAGGAGTTTGATATCGTTTTATTTTATTTTTCAACACGCAAAATTTTTGACAAGTATTGACTTTTTGATATTTTTGGACTTTGACATTTATCAGATCCGTACGACACTGCAATTTTACAGTACCTATTACAATATAAAAATTAAGGTGTAAACTATTCAGTGATCTTAACTGTACATTAGCTGTAATGAGTAGGTAAAATAAGAAGTAAAATATTGTAATATTATTATAATAACCATGTTTCACTAATTGGCAATATCTTTAATACATTTACTTTTGATTGAGACTGGCTGAATGACTATAGTCCTAGCCAAAAAAAAAAAAAATTACCGGTTGTATCTCAGGAACCGCTCACTACAATTAAACGGTCTTTCTTTTAAAAGAAGCTTCCTGCCGGTTTTTTTCCAATACCGTTTTCATGATGTAATTTAATTTAATATTTCCCGAGATATTCTATTTGTTTATAAGCCAAAAAATTGTTTATAATTGTAAAATATTCCTGAGGCCGCTTAAATAGTCCAATTTCAATTCTGTAAAGTACATTAGATAAGTACAGTATCTTTTTATACAAAAACCATAGCTATTCATATGTATCATAATTATTGTGGTTATTATAGCGATCGTAAAGTTTTAATTAACAACTCAATTGTTGCTAAACTGTTCATTCAATTTCCATCGGTTTCTGGAATTATAATCTATACGAAAAGTGCTTTTACATTACCAAGTTATTTAATTATTGATAGTCGTGTGGAGAGGTCGTCCACCAACACGTTGGACTGATGATTTTAAAACGTTGTCATAGGAATTGAATGCAGATGCAAGAGGCACATGATCGAAATAGAGGGAAAATTATGAGGGAGGTCTATGTCCAACGGTGGATAAGCGAAGATTGAGTGATGATAACGAGTTCTGGTCTATAATATGTTCGGATAACAACCACCTTCAGTTTTTCGACAAATGCTACAGTATCTCTGAATAATTGCATACAATTTATCACAACATTCTAAACAGTTTTTTAACTGTAAGTTAATTTAGGATATTTCTCACTAAAATCAACCAAGCATTCCAGAATCGAATTGTACCACTGGCTATTCACTTTCACGCCTGTACAGTAATACTCTACTACAAGTTTTGTTTTTGCGGTGTGTTGAACCATTGTTTCAATGTAATTTTAAAAAACCTTGAATAATATTACGTTTATAACCAAAAAATAGGTATAAAAATATGGTATTACAAAATAAACTAACTACAAGCTACGAACAAAACTAAACTGGATTCAAACTAAAGTTAAAAAGAATAAAAGCGCCTACAACTCAGAAGACACCTAATAATAGACTCCTAAGAAATGCCGTAAATGACGAAATAAGATCAATCATAAGATTTAAAAACAGCTAGAAAGATCTGAACAAGCAAATATCGACAAAAATCTAGATTCTGCCATTAACTCGATCAGGGAACACAAAATCTTACGAAAACCTTCAAAAAAGTAAAGGAAGGATGAAAATTTGGGAATAGGTAGTTGAAATTGTCTATTATATATGAAAAAGTTTACAATTCTATATGCCCTCCCTTTTACAAAAATTGGGAAATGCGGGGTGAAAAATATTTTCTCGGGAGTGAAAAAATATACGTTTAAAATAAACCCGGAATTGGATAAAATGACTAATTCTAATAGACTAAGAGCCGCTATAGGTGAAAATTCTTAATCATTTTAGGCACGACGGGACCCTATAACTTAAATAGTAGAACCTAAAAGAAAACGTTTAAACACTGTGCCGTCACTTTTCAATGGCACATGCGTCTACAGTGGCGCATCAAACTTTCCACTTATGGACGGGATACATAAATTAAAAAATACCCTCCCTAATTACCAGAATTTAATTTTTTTCATTTATTTTCCTATTTATTTTCATTCACCAAGTTTTATGTGATTAAGACATAAGATTCATCGTAATTTTAACCCACCACCCCCTTCTCCCTGCCCCCACCATCAAAAACTTTATTTTTCGATTTTATTTTTTTTTGGTGGGATGCAATCCATTTTAAAATTTCAAAAAATTTACACGCATTGTTAAGGGTTTTATAAAACACGTCTATTTTTTATAGACCTGTAGGTTGAGTGTACATAACCTCAAAAAAATTTTAATTTTTTTTTTGAAAAAAAGTATATAACTTTTTTTTGGGGATAGCTGCAGATCTAATTTTTTCTTAGTCTTGTGTATTTTATCAAACACTATATTTTTAATTTTTTTCAGATTTTTCTGTAACGTTGGTTACCGTCAAAAATCCAAAAAACTGTTTTTTAAGGGGGTTTTGGGGGGTTTGAACGTGTTTTTCTGATTTTTAAATATTCTAAAGAACTCAGTTACTTCAAGTTACATATAACCTATAAAAACAAAATTGATTTGATATATTATGAAGTCTATAAAATAGGGAAAATCCCCCAAAACCCCCCAAAAAACAGTTTTTCGGATTTTTGAAGGTGGGGAGACTACGGAAAAATCTGAAAAAAATTTAAAATATAGTGTTTAATAAAACACACAAGATTAAGAAAAAATTAGACCGGCAGCTATTCCTCAAAAAAAGTTATACGCTTTTTTGAAAAAAAAAATTTCTTTTAATTTTTTGAGGTTATGTACACTCTACCTATGGGTCTATAAAAAATAGGCATGTTTTATAAAAGCCTCAACTATGCGTGTGAATTTTTTGAAATTTTAAAATTGATTGCATCCCACCAAAAAAAATAAAAACGAAAAATGAAGTTTTTGATGGTGGGGGCAGGGGGAAGGGGGTGGTGGGTTAAAATCACGATCAATCTTATGTGTTAATCACATAGAACTTAAAAAAATAAAAAAAAATTAATTCATTTAATTTCTCAAAAAAAGTTATACGCTTTTTTGAAAAAAAAATTTCTTTTAATTTTTTGAGGTTATGTACACTCTACCTATGGGTCTATAAAAAATAGGCATGTTTTATAAAAGCCTCAACTATGCGTGTGAATTTTTTGAAATTTTAAAATTGATTGCATCCCACCAAAAAAAATAAAAACGAAAAATTAAGTTTTTGATGGTGGGGGCAGGGGGAAGGGGGTGGTGGGTTAAAATCACGATGAATCTTATGTGTTAATCACATAGAACTTAAAAAAATAAAAAAAATTTAATTCTGTTAGTAAGTTCTGTTAACTTTTAATTTATTTATCCCGTCCATAAGTGGAAAGTTTGATGCGCCACTGTCGACGCATGTAGCACTGAAAAGTGACGGCACAGTGCTCAAACGTTTTCTTTTAGGTTCTACTATTTAAGTTATAGGGTCCCATCGTGCCTAAAATGATTAAGAAATTTCACCTATAGCGGCTCTTAGTCTATAATTAACTTTTGTTCTATAGAGTTTTTTCACTAAGTCAATACGTTTAGAGTTATTTGCGAGTGAATAAAAACATGTTTTGGACGGTTTTTCGCAGATAACTCAAAAAGTAAGTTTTCTATTTTCTAGCGAAAAAAATATTCTTAGTAAAAATATGGCTTATAAAAAATTTAAAAAAAAAAATGGTGAACGCGTGAAATCTGCAGACCCAGTAGAAGCAACCTTGTAGCTAATGAAAAGTAGGTTCTTCTTCGTCAAATTCCAAATCGAATATTTTAATGTGAAATAACCAAAAAGCAGAGCACTTTTCGGGGAAAATTCAGTATAACTTTTTTAAAGTGTTTAAAAAAGGTTTATTTTTGTTTTTTTTTTAATTCTTTAAAAACATTAAAAATAAGTGAGTTACGCTCAAAATATTGTTGGTCCCTTTTATTTTTTGGTAGAAAAATCGCGAAAATCACCCCCTAATTAGCTTCCCAAATAAAATTAATCGATACCGCTTCGCAAGTTACTTTACTTATATATTATTTATATTATCTATAAGTTTCATCGGTTCAAAGTGCAAAAACACAAGTTGAATATTTTTCAAAATCCTATCGAATCGAATGCCACCAAACACGACACGGTGTCATTCGATAGGTTTTTGAAAAATATTAAACACGTGTTTTTTAGTTTTTTATTTGGAAGTGTATTTCTAGAGACAGACTATTTCTATATTATTCTATTTCTATAGAATAGAAAAAATGTCTCGAATAAAAGTTTCTTACTTTTACGTAAGGAATCCAAATCTGCAATAAAAACTGAGGGTTTCCATTTACGATTTTAAATTGAGCCCCACCCTACCTCTAGGGGTTGGAGTAGGGGGTCGTATTTGGTGTCATTCGATAGATCAGGAGTCACCAATTAGTGTCCCTGGGGTTTCGAAAACCTACGACACTTCCGGGGTCCGGATTTATGCTGCCTGTGTCTGACTGTTCTGATTCGGTTTCTTTGTGGATTCTTGTTAAAAAATATCCTCTATAAACAAATCAGAAGGGGCCGGGCGAAATGTTTGGGCAGAAAGTTTTTTAACAAATTTAAAACGTCACCTTTTCTGCCCGCGAAAATAGGTTTTTAGCATTTTTGGGTCATCTTAAATAAAAAAGATCTGTCATTTTATTAAAACTTCAACACACTTCAAAAAGGTTTTCAAGCATCGCAAATGCATATTTTCGCATTTTTCAGATTTTAAATCGCTTAAAACTCGAAAATTATCAACTTTTCAGAAATATCACAAGAGACCTTTATTGTTTATAGGGCTTACAATACCGAGCCAAAATCTCAATACCGGTATTTGGTATTTAAAATCTCAAATACCGGGATCCCGGTATTAAAGCCGGTATTATGAATAAAAACTACACCCGTTATATTTATACTATGCTCAGTTGTGACTGCGCATCGACTTGTTATTAAATAATATATATGAAACCTATTAAATTTTGTTTTGAAATGAGTAGATGTTGTTTATAACATTACATAGAGAGTAGGAATAGATAGATACAAAAAATGTGCAAATAGAAAAACTATATATTTGATTCTAGGATAAATTTTGCATGTAATAGGATAGTACTTTTACTTATGAAATTTGCTATTTGTAAATTAATTTAACTTTAAAATATATTAATACAAAGATTAACTTACTGTGTTTATTGGGAAAAAAATTTACTGTGTTTATTGTATTTAGGTTTATTGGGAAAAACATTTTAAATCTTTTAATTCCTTATAAAGGTCGTTTATGTTATTTATGATTAAATGACATTCTAATATGACATGTGTTAGATCTCCGATTTTGCCACAAGTACTCCCAATTGTACTTGTGGCAAAATCGGAGATCTAACACATGTCATATTAGAATGTCATTTAAACATAAATAACATAAACGACCTTTATAAGGAATTAAAAGATTTAAAATGTTTTTTCCCAATAAACCTAAATACTTTAATATTTACAAATGACATGGAAATTCTTCATCTCATTTATAAACATGTTAAATTATGTAAATACAAGTTGTAAACGTAATATGTAATAAATAGGCATAATTTGTTAGTGTGGTTTGAAAAAATAAAAAAAAAATAATATTAAAAAAAAACACAAAATAATATAGTAACAAAAAAAATAATAAACAAAAAAAGAAAAAAGGAACAAAAATAAAAAAGAATAAAAAAAAGAAGTAAAAAAGTGTTTCGCACAAATTAAAATATATATTAAAAAAAACACAGTAAAATAATTAAAAAAAAAACAAAATAAAAAAGCTACAAAATATACCAATGTATCTATAAAAATAAAATTGTAGAATGTACTTATGTTATAAAGAAATTTATGACTATGAATCTGCAATCAATCAGAAACAAGTCTGGCTAATTGGCTCTGCCAAAGCCATAAAAAAAACTTACTGTGACAAATATTTTATATGGATTCCTCTGTATTTAGACCGCTATAAATTTTCAATTATTATTAATAATTCAGAAAATAAGTGAGTCTAATTTATACACCACAATACACAAAAAAATGAAAAATAGACCTGAAAATGTAAAAACAATTTTGATTAATAAATCTTACGACTTATTTATAAAATAAAGTAGTCTAATTTTAAATATTTAAGAATTTTTATATAACTCATTTTATGTATTGAATGGACGAGATTTATAATTTTGTTGTAGAAGCTGATATAACCCTTCGCCTTTAATTAACGAATTCACGCTTTTAGAAAGCACTATACTTGACTTGTATGTGTAATAAACGTGTTTAATAAATATTTTTTACAATGATATTGGTCGTTTATCTTCAAAAATAATTTCTTGTAATAGCAAAAAATATCTTAGAAGAAAGTTTATTGTGCATCCATTTACTTTTTATAAATTAAGTTAATACCAAAAATACCGGTATTTTTATTATAAATACCGGTATCGAATACCGGACAAAAATCGTCCGGGATCCCGGTACTCGGGATCCCGGAATTCCTGTATTGTAAGCCCTAATTGTTTATAATTACCCAAGAAACCTAAAAATACATTTTTCTAGGCAAAAAATTAATTTGAATTTGCTTAAAAAATTGTTTCACCCGGCACCCTTCTGATTTGTTTAAAGGGGTCATTTTTGAACAGGAATCCGCAAAAAAAAAATCGAATCAGAAACATTTTTCATACGAAAGTGGCCCCACACATGGACTAATATGGAAAAGAAAACTAATAATATCTGATTATTTTTTTGGTTACTGTATACTTTTCTGTAAGTTTTCCTGGTACAATAAATAAAATATAAATTCATTGTGTATTATTTTGATGTTATTTTCAGTATCTTTTGAAAACAGCAGTATTGTAAATTGTTACTAAGAATATTTTAAAAATTAGGAATTTATATTTTGAATGCTAATGAAGTTTTTTGACATCTTCAATTTTGTAGAAAGGGAACTGAGGAATTTAAAATAAATAATCATAGTACAAAATGCTAATTAACATGTTATCTTTTCTACATTAGTTTCAATGCAAGGTGTTTGTTGCAAACTTATTAAATCTGAAAATTATTTTAATTAAATGCACAATTTTAATTAAAAGTACTCCTACTTAACATATAGTAGAGAGGAAATGAATATAAAAAATGCATATGACAATTTTATATTACAGCTTACTTAATTTCAAAATTAATGATTAGTAAGTATAACAATAAGGGGGAAAACTCTTTAGAAAATTAAATTATCAGAGAGAAAAACGACATTTTTTATGTACAACATGTCTGAAGTTTGGAGTGCGTTTAGTGCAACTGAGTCTCATCACTGAGTTGAAATATTCATCTGTTAAGTGAGATCTCTACCGATTTTTAATAAAGTTTATTGACGGTCCGCACAAAACTAGCTCATGGTCCAGATGCGGACCGCGGTCCGTTAATTGGTGACCCCTGCGATAGATTTTTAAAAATTACTGAACAGGTATTTTTCAGTTCTTCGATCCGATTTTCATTTTAGCCAATCTGCCCCCCTCTTAACGATGCTGGATCCGAGTGCTCTTTTATCTCATTCTTACTGATTTCTGGTTGTAAGTCGGAATTGACATTTTTTATTTTTATTTGTAGTTGCTTAAGGATTTCTTGTGTTGGTTTCTGTTTTGTATTGTAGAGGTTTTTATAATATTCTTGTGTTATCTGTATCTTCTTCTTCTTCTTATGCAATCCACTAATGGATGTTCGCGATCACGTTTGACCATTTTTCTCTATCCCTTGCAGTATGTATTAGGTCTCCTATGTTTTTTAGTCCTGTCCATTGTTTGACATTACGGAGCCATGACATTTTCTTCCTGCCCACTCCGCTTCTTCCTTCGATCTTTCCTTCAATTAAGGTTTGCAGAAACTGATATCTTTCATTTCTAATTATGTGTCCCAGGTATGCCGTTTTTCTCTGTTTAATTGTGCACATCAGTTGTCGTTCTATACCAATTCTTCTCAGGATTTCTTCATTTGTTATTCTTGCGGTCCAGGGAACTTTAAGGATTCGTCGATAGATCCACATCTCAAATGCCTCTAGTTTATTCATTGTGTTTATTTTTAAAGTCTATCCTTCCATGCCATATAGGAGCACCGACCATATATAGCATTTTGTGAATCTTAATCTTAGGTTTAGGTCAAAGTCAGAGTTCGTAAAGACGTTTCTGAATTTCATGAATGCACTTCTGGCTCTTTCTATCCGACATTTAATTTCCATATCCGACATCTAGTCTTCACATAGCCAGGTTCCCAGGTACTTAAACTTTCTTACGCGCTCTACATCTTGGTTGTTATATGCTAGTCTTGCATTTTGATGTTGACATAATTGACGGCTGATTATAAGGAACTTTGTCTTTTTTATGTTGATGCTAAGTCCCATGTTCTCGCTATGCTCTCCAATTTTATTAAGAAGGTTTTGGAGGTCTTCTATATTGTCTGCTATTAAGACCGAATCATCCGCATATCGTATATTATTGACCCAGGTACCATTCGCTTTGATGCCGCTTTCGCATTCCTCAAGAGCTTCCTGGAAGATACTTTCTGAATATATATTGAACAGTAGTGGGGAGAGAATGCATCCCTGTCTTACACCTCTGAGAATTTTTTGAGCTTGCGTTGTCTCATTGTCCACCTTGACGACAGCTGTTTGATTCCAGTAAAGAGCCTCTATGCAACGAATGTCTTTTTGATCTATGTCGAGTTGTTTCAGTATATGTACGAGTTTATGATGTTGTACTCGGTCGAAGGCTTTTTCATAATCTATAAAGCACATCATTACATCTTTCCTTTGATCGTAGCAGTTCTGAGCTAGCACTTGGGTTGCAACTAGTGCTTCCCTGGTACCCAGGCCTTTTCGAAATCCAAATTGTGAGCAACCAATAACCTTATCGCATTTTGTGGAGATTCTGTAGTGAAGAACTTTGAGGAATATTTTTAAAGAATGGCTCATCAGACTTATCAGTCGGTGCTCTTGACACTTTGTTGCGTTGTTCTTTTTTGGCAAAGGGATAAAGGTAGATACAAGCCATTGGACAGGGAATTTTCCTTTTTTATAGATTTGGTTGAAAAATCTTTGGAGTATCGTAATTCCCTCTTCATCTAACAATCTGAGTAACTCAACAGGAATTTTATCAGGTCCAATTTTCTTCAATTGTGATCTCGGGACCAGCTAGGTTGTTAATATCTATCACTTGTTCCTGAACGACTTCTATCTCAGGCCTCTCGTCTGCAAAGAGATTTTTGATGTATTTTTCCCATATGAGCTTCCTCTCTCTATCATCTTGTGCCATTTTTCCTTGTTCATTTTCTAAGTTAGAAAATTTCTTTTTTCTGTATATTCCAGCTACCTCCTTTAGTTTCTTATGTAGGTTGTGGTCATCATGTAGTTTTTGTAACTGTTCCATTTCCTCACACTGTTTCTTTAGCCACTTATTTTTTGCCGTTCTTATCTCTCTTCTTATGCGTTGTTGTTGTTCTCGATATTTGTCTCGGTTCCCTTGGTTTTTATGTTTTCTTCTTTCTTCGAACATTGCCAGGATTTCGTCAGTCATCCAACTTTTCTTTTGTAGTTTTTGTTTATAACCTAATTCTTTTTTAACTGTATCCGTCATTGTTTCCTCTATGGCTCTCCATGTGTTATCCAAATTAACTTCTCTTTCTAGTTCTACTTTTGTATTCTTTGTTAGTTCTTTGGTTAATTTCATACTTAATTCTCTTCTGGTATTCTCATCTTTAAGTTTAGCATAGTCTATTGTTGGTTCTGGTTTAGGTCTCCTCATATTAGTGATTTTTATTTTTATTTCTGCTAAGAGAAGGACATGGTCTGATGGAACATCGGCGCCAGGGTATGTACAAGTTCTAGTTATTGATGATCCAAATCTTTTGTTAACCATTATGTAATCGATCTGGTTTCGAACTATACTCTCGGGGCGGTCCGCTGGGGCTTTCCATGTATATAATCGTCTAGGTGGTAGCTTGAACCAGGTATTAGATATTTTCATATCTTCCTCTTGGCAAAATTGATATAGTCGTTCGCCTCGGTCATTTCTCTCTCCCAGGCCGTACGGGCCTATTAAATCGTCGTCTCTGCCTCTCCCTATCTTGGCATTAAAGTCGCCCATTATGAGGTTTACTTCATGTCTCTTCACGTTACTAAGCAGTTGTTTAAGTTCTGCGTAGAACATTTCTATATCTTCTTCTGTTGAGTCCGATGTTGGGGCATAAACCTGAATTATGTTGATATTGACTGGACTGGCTTTCAGTTTGAGTAAGGCCATACGGTCTGAGAGTGGGAAGAACTGTATTACCGATGCAGATAATTTGCTCGTGATTATTATACCTACTCCCTTTCTGTGGTTTTTATCCTGGTTTCCAGAATAGTACATAACTGCCCCTTCGACAGCACACCTTCCTACATCTGGCCACCATGTTTCTGCTATCCCCAAGACATCTATCTTCAATCTCTTTACTTCTTGGATTACGTTAGTCAGCTTCCCAGCTTCATACAAACTTTGCACGTTCCATGTTCCAATCTTCATTTTACTTCGTAAGTTCAATTGGGTTAGGCTTTTATCATTTAACTGCGTTCCCTCCGGAGATCCGATTGGGGAACTGTTTATAACTCCGGAAATTTTATAATTAAATGACGTCATTGTGATTCTCTTGGGATAATAAGTAATGAAGGTGGTATCCCGTTGCCTTCCTTCATGCCATTTCTTGGCTTGAGTTTCGGCCGCCCACTCTGGGCCAGACGCCGTTTGTAACCGCCCACTCTGGGTACAGACGTTACAGACTGGGTACAGACGTGTTATCTGTATAATGTCTTCTATATTATTGGTCTCTATACCTTCTTTGTTCTTTATACTATTAATTTGACTTTCCTTGATATTCCTTCTGATAGCTTTGTTCTGATAGCTATTCTCCTCGAGAACTAACAAACATTTATAACTACATTTACGAAACTGGAATAATGCCACAAATATGGTTGGAGTCAACATTTATCCCACTCCCAAAGAAACCTAATACATCATCATCATGTAAAAACTTTAGACTAATATTAGTTTCATGATTCACTCTCTCAAACTGCTTCTTAAGATAATTCTTAACAGAATTAGCAGAAATATGAAGAAACAATGGGAGACAAACAATTCGGTTTCGGAGAAGGATTGGGAACAAGGGAAGCTCTGTTCTCAATGCTAACATCACTTCAAAGGTCATGGAAAGTGGAGAAACCAATTTACGTCTGCTTTATACACTCAGATGCAAAAAACCGCAACGGAGAAAATTTTGGTCAAATTCAAAGTATTTCAGTTTTTGAAGTTATACTTCTTTAGGCACGAGGGTGAATTTTACATTCGCCGTCGCATGCGCACACCGACAGTATGCTATTAGTCGCTCAAACGTTATACGGGATCTGATTGGGTGTTAATATCATCTGTCAATAATTGTTCAATATGGAGATTATGGATAAAAAATGTGTATATTAGTTTTTATTGTTGTGATGGCAGAGAAAAAAGCAAGTTTATAATTGTAGTGACTTTTTAAATAGTTTTTAAAAGCGACAGGTACATAATAATTGTAAATGTTTCAATATCCTAATAAAAAATTACATAGGTACCTACCTATTCGGAAAATTTAAAATGAATCTACCAGAATAGTATGTAATGCTTTGATTTACATAATTTGATTACTATCAAAATTTCTACCGATATTCAACTAATATATTGTTATTCCACAAAATATTCCTTTAATTCCACAAAAATCAAACTAATTTGATTAAATTCATATAAGTAATAAACAACTGTCAAAAAGTTTATGGTGTAACATTCAGTTGTAGTATGGTATAGTTAGACCCAAACCCAGACATCCAAAGTGAAAGTTATCCTTCAACGCCAAATTGTTCTATATGGTCCACATAATGTTCAGAAAAAAGTCACACCATTTTGAGCGTCGGGTTTGGGGGGGGGGGGAGGGGGGAGAAATCTGCAAATTCCTAGTTTTTTACGTTTTTCGGTTTTTCGTCAATATTTCTAAAACTAAGCGGTTTAGCATGAACAACCCGCTACACAAAATTGTCCTACATTAAATTTGAAATAAAAAAAGGCCCTATACATAACCCTTCTAAAATGAACGGTTCCAAAGTTACGGAGGTAGTATAGTATAATTGGTCCAAAAAAAGGCCTAACCCAGACATCCAAAGTAAAAGTTTTCCTTCAACACCAAATTGTTATATATGGTCCACATATCGTTCAGTAAAAAGTTACACCATTTTGAGCGTCCGGTTTGGGGGGGAGATGGGGGAGAAATCGGTAAATTAGTAGTTTTTTAAAGTTTTTCTTCAATATTTCTAAAACTATGCTTAAGCGTAAGGAATGTTCTATAGAAAAATGTTCTACATAAAATTTAAAACAAAAAAGGTTTGATACATAATTGGTATAAAATCAACGGTTCCAGAGTTACGGAGGGTGAAAAGTGGAGGTTTTCGATACTTTTTATATTCACCGATTTCTCCCCCCTCTCCCCCCCAAACCCGACGCTCAAAATGGTGTGACTTTTTTCTGAACATTATGTGGACCATTTAGAACAATTTGATGTTGGATGATAACTTTTACTTTGGATGTCTGGGTTTTTGGTATAGTTATATCATAAATATTGCCCAAAAAATATAAAAAGTATCGAAAACCTCGACTTTTCACCCTCCGTAACTCTGGAACCGTTGATTTTATAACAATTATGTATCGAACATTTTTTGTTTTAAATTTCATGTAGAACGTTTTGGTATATAACATTGTTTACGCTAAAGCATAGTTTTAGAAATATTGACGAAAAACGTAAAAAAACTACTAATTTAGCGGCTTCTCTCCCATCTCCCTCCCAAACCGGACGCTCAAAATGGTGTAACTTTTTACTGAACAATATGTGGATCATATAGAACATTTTGGTGTTGGAGGGAAACTTTTACTTTGGATGTTTGGGTTAGGTCTTTTTTTGGACCAGTTATACTATTCTACCTCCGTAACTTTGGAACCATTCATTTTAGAAAGATTATGCATAGGGCCTTTTTTATTTCAAACTTAATGTAGAACAATTTTGTATAGAGGGTTGTTCATGTTAAACCGCATAGTTTTAGAAATATTGGCGAAAAACTTAAAAAACTACGAGTTTACCGATTTCTCCCCCCTCTCTCCCCCAAACTCGACGCTCAAAATGGTGTGACTTTTTTCTGGACATTGTGTGGACCATATAGAACAATTTGGTGCTGAGGGATAACTTTCACTTTGGATGTCTGGGTTATGCGATCTTTTGGATCAACTATACTATACTATTGGTGTATATTCCCACATCACAGATACGCGAAGGTGGCGCAATCGGAAAGCATTTCGAGTTTCGATTGACGGGAAGTGGGTTCGATCCCCAATGCAAGTTACTATTTTTTTTATTTTTTTTATATATTTTATGATTGTAAGTATATTATTATATAATTTTTTCAGAAAATACGTATTTAGTTAAAATTTTTGGCAATAATTATTGTTCAGAAATCATTTCTTTCTAGCATTTTCCAATGTGTTTGTGTGTGTTTTATTCTTTTATTTTTTTAATTTTTGGTATTGTTTTAATAAAAATTTTTGGAAAGTAGTAAGTATTAAAATTAGTTTATAGTTAAATTAAATATAAATAAACTGTTTAAAGTATATTGATTTCGTTGAAATCATACAATAGAAGTATAACTTCTTACGTGCGTACAAAGTACACACATTCTTTTTTTTATTTTTTAGCACACTGTGTAAAAATTTATAAATTTTAATTTGGTCTAGTGAGTTTTTTAATAAAATTTTGTATTGGGCTTATTATACGGGGTTAATCGAAAGGCGATTTTTTATCCTAGGTTTGAAACATCCTGTGGAATAATTCCGTCAGCTGATGTTCGTAAAACCTTGTTTTTTCGGTTGCAACCATGTCTTCTAAATATTATGTCTTTTGTTTCATGTGAAAATATGGATTGGTTCATTTCTAGGAGCGAAATGACTTTGCCACCCACAATTTACGACTTTTCCTATTATTACCATTATCTTTTGTATTAATTTGTAATACGACGATGGGGGCTTTGGTGACTGATATCGAAGGAATGTCATATCGACATCCCAGAAGCACTGTATTTAAATAATGATTAAAAGCAACGGCATTATCTTGGTTTTAATGAGCAATGATAACAATAACAAAACATAAAAAAACAACTTAAATGTAACTTAACCTAAGTACGCAAATAACAAAGAAAAACTACTAAAAAATAACTTAATACTTTGTATTGCCTCCCCTAGCCTCTATAACTGCCTGTACACTTCGGCTCATGCTGTCTATGAGGTTGCTTGATGTTTTGCCATTCCTCTTCTAGACCCAAGCGAAGTTCGTTAATTGAGACTGGTGCGACTTCGCGACCTCTAATATTTCTACCAAGCATGTCCCAAACGTGCTCTTTGGGTTCAGATCTGGCGAACACGCTGGCCAGTGCATTTTATTAATACCAACTTCCTCCAAATATTGCGTGACACACATTATTGCAGAGTGGGGACACGCATTATCTTGCACTAATAGAAAATCATCGCCGATATATTGAGAACAGGGAACTAGGGTACTACGTGATTCGCTAAAATTTCCTCAATATACTGATGTGCAGTCAACGAACCCTCAATAAATACCAATCCAGTGTGCGCTTCTCGGGATATTTCTGCCCATAGCATCACCGAACCCTCTCCATTGCTGACGCGGGGACTGAAAGCGCACTCCGCAAATCTCTCTCCAGTTCGACGCCATACTCGTTCTCCCCCCATCTGATGAGTGAAGACAGTAGTATCTCGACTCATCCGTAAAAAGAACATTACTCCATTGTCCTAAATTCCAATGTAAATGTTCCCTGGAAAATTGTAGTCTAGCCCACAGCATAGAAAACGCAACAGCAGTGACACACTAGTAGGCGGGAAAAGTTCGCGCACTATTACTGCGCAGATCGTCGGCCATTTTGTGCGTAGTACCAGACAATGTAGAAAATCGACAGTGTTGCCGATTTGTACATAATTATCAGATTTACTTAACTTTTATGACATTCATATTTTTTAACATAATTTTATACGTATGCCTGTGGGAATTATGTCAATAATTGGGACATAACACAAAATATTGACGATGAATGGCGATTGTATTGTTAATCTTTTGCATAAATTCCAGAAATTATTCAAAAAGAATCTCTTACGGGCAATAAAGTTGGTGACATCGGCAACACTGATGAACCAACACATCACATCACCACTGAGATGTACTACGCGAAAACTGGCGACCCTGTACTTTTCAACTTCAAAGGCGGCATCAGGGAGTGTCCTTGCTGGTTTCGTTTATTATGCTGTGGTCTAGCCACTCTGTGCAGTGGAAGTAATTTGGGCCCAGTTGCTGGTCTGCAACTTTGCCTAAACCGGTAGTTTTGCGTTTCCTGCCACTTACCGCTTAAGTCGGCGAAAATAGTGGAAGCGGTTTCCGCTTACGGTCAAACCGCGCGGACCCGCTTTTAAACGTTTTCAAAATTAATGTACGTCTTTAAATGTACACGAACATAGTCAAAGCAGGTTCGCGCGGGTCAACCGCTTAAATCCGCCTGACCGCTTTTACTTGAATGAGAATTTAGTTTTTTTCCGCGCGGTTTTAATGTTTGTACAATTAATAAGGAGGCATTCATTGCTGCCTTTTTTAAAGATCCCCTATTTGGGACACGAGGGAGAACGATATTTCACTTTCTTTCATTATCTTATTTTAAGTTTTGAAATATGTAGATGATGATATTCTCCATACATTATTTTTTCGCGATTAAGAAAATGTATACCAACTTTTTTTTCTTTTTAGTTTAGTCAAAACAGAACCAAAATCAATCATATCGTCATCAGAAGACGAAATTTTGCTATAAGTTGTAGACGCAACTGACAAATTTGAACGATTTCTCCGGCTTTTACCCGTCTTCACTGTGTTACCATTCCCGCGCGCGGAAGCTAGGACAAATAATCCCCGGACAAATAATCCCGGACAAAAAATCCCCACAAATTATCCCCGGACAAAAAATCCCCGGACAAAAAATCCCCACAAAAAATCCCCACAAATAATCCCCGGACAAATAATCCCCGGACAAAAAATCCCCACAAAAAATCCCGGACAAAAAATCCTCACAAATTTTTTTGGACAAAATATCCCCACAAATAATCCCGGACAAAAAATCCCCATGAAAATTTTTTGCTACCGAATAGTTAAAAGTATAGCAATCGCCATGAAACCAGTTTTCGGCACGAAAATAATGATTAGCGATTAAAATTAAGCATACATTGTAATTTCGATTACCAAATGTCGAATTCCAAGTGTGAGTTTTTAAAAATCGTGGAAGATATGGGGAATAAGCTAAAGCTTTGGGAATCATGTTGTACTTATTGTCTATTCGTGATGATAACTGCTGGTCCAGAAAACGATAATCTTGATTGTAATGCAAAAAATTCTGTTCCTTTTTGTAAGTTTAACGTCAAAAATATTTAGTCATCCTCATCATCAATGGCGTTATAACTTTTCCACCTTTTTTTAGGCCGCCAGACTGCATCTTTCCACCGTTTTCTAGGCTGCCAGACTGCATATTTCCACCTTTTTCTAGGCAGCCCTACAGACCTTCTCCCATCTGGCATCTCCCCGAACAGCCATGTCTGGTTTGATTTATGGATACATTTTTAAAGTTTTTTTATGGATGCACACAGATCCTTAATTACGTTTTCTGAAAACCTGATATCGAATAGTAATGCCCATAAATTTGTTCCCAAAACCAACAAGAAAGTCAAAATAATCGAAAAGCTTTGAATAACTTTCATGGCGATGCGTGGAACGGATTTTTACATTAGTATAATCAAGATTATTGTTTTCAGTATAGTTATCAGTTATTATCATGAATAGACAATGTTTTGAACAGAGTTACTCAAAGCAGAGTGATCAAAAGATTTAAGCCAATTACAACATGATTCTCACAGCCTTAGCTTATTTCCCATATCTTCCACCATTCACGGCAAAACTTTTAGAGAACTATTCAACAGCAAACATTTCTTAGGGATTTTCTGTCCGGGATTATTTGTGGGGATATTTTGTCCAAAAAAATTTGTGGGGATTTTTTGTCCGGGATTTTTTGTGGGGATTTTTTGTCCGGGGATTATTTGTCCGGGGATTATTTGTGGGGATTATTTGTGGGGATTTTTTGTGGGGATTTTTTGTCCGGGGATTTTTTGTCCGGGGATAATTTGTGGGGATTTTTTGTCCGGGATTATTTGTCCGGGGATTATTTGTCCGGACCCCCGCGCGCGACAACCGCTCAGATTCGCGCGGTTTGCCCGTAAGCGGAAACCGCTTTCACTGTGTGTGCCGCCTAAGGCAGTTGTTTCTTCCAGTTCGTATAAAACGTTCCACCAACCCTTTGGATGGTAGAGCGATGAGTGTGTAGTACTCTAGCCACATATTCATAATTTTCCTTCTTGGTCTACCTATTCTTCTTTTTTGGATTGGCTTACGTGATAGTACCATTTTTGGCATTCTTTCCCTTCCCATTCTTTCAATCTGTCCTAAATATCGGATTCTCTGTGCTTTGATTGCCGTCGTTATTTTTGGTTCGTTATAGAGTTCTTCAAGTTGCTTATTATTTCTTCTTCTCCATTGACCATCTATTTTCACGCCTCCATATATTGCTCTTTGTATTTTTCGTTCCCATCTTTCTAAAAGGTATATTTCTGGTTTTTTAAGCACCCATGTTTCACATGCATATGTAGCTGTAAGTCTGATAACGGTTTCTTCTTCGTTTTTGTTTAGAAGATGTGTAAAGTAATTTTGCCAATTTCTCATTATTTACCCTGGTTCATTTATTAATATTCCTTCTTCATTTTTCATATATGGGTTAGGTTTCTTATATCCTCTTTCCATTTTTCTTGTTTCCTGGTAAAAGGATCTTATTTCCTTTTTCTGGAATTTCCCCTCTATCACTTTGAATTTTTCTTCGTTGTATTTTCTTTTTTTATTTCTTCATCAATTCTCTATATAGTCGAGGAAATGAAGCTGGAAAAATGGCAAAACCTCGCAATTTTTTCGTCCAGCATCGATTTGTACAGAAATTTGGAATTAGGCTCATTTCATCCTCTAGTTCATTTTCTATATTGAGCCGTTGTACGCTTTTGGTTTTTTAAGGGTGAAAACGACCCCTAAAAAAACTACTTGTAAAAAATTATAAAACAACATTTTAAACTTTAATATTGTCAACATTTGGTTCTTATTAGTTACATAATGATTGTTTTATGCTTTAATATATACTATCATAATATTTGAACCCTTAAAACCACCCTTGTTGGAGCTATATATAAAAAATTACTTATCCTAAAAGAATCATTTCGGCTTGCATCGATTTACATTAAAATTTGGGATTCGGATCATCTCACCCTGTACTTCATATTCTATAACATGCTCAAGGGCGTCGATTATTTTTAGGGGTGTAAACTACCCCTTATTGTCAAAAATTATATAAAAATCTTGTAAACTTTAATATGGGTAAAATTTGGTTTTGATTGGCTAAAAATAATGATTGTTTTATGCTTTAGGATATAATATCATAATATTTCAATAAAAACTACCCTTAAAAACAATATAATTTTTATAAGTAGATAATTTAATAGATCTATACAGAAAAAAAGTAGAATTAAAGAATTACAAAAACATTTATTTACACAAAAACACGAATTTACAAATATGTAGAAGTACAAATTCACATTGTTTTATCACTATTATGTGCTAGGATTTTTATTCTTATTTTTCTAATTTCTTCTGCTATTTTTTTGACATTCCTCATCATACCATTCTTTTGCTTTTTGTTTTCTATTAGCTTTAATTAATGTTTCTTTACTGGCGTTTAAAACTACTTCTTTTATGCTTTCCCACTTTTCTTCCGGGTATTGTGTTTCTGGTTCTTCGTTTAGTCTGTTGGATATTCGTTCTTCGTACTTCTTCTGTGTCGTACTATCTTTTAGTAATGCTGTGTTGAACTGTTTTTTGTATTTCTCTATCCGTTTGATTGTCTTTCTTTTTATCCGCATTCATTTTATAACCTGCTTTTACCAAAAAGTGATCCGAGTTACATTCCGCTCCTCTCATGCTTTTTATATTTATTATATTTTGGGCGTGCTTCCTCTCTATTAATATGTGGTCTATTTGATTTATTGTCTTTTTATCCAGGGAAATCCATGTTTCTTTATATATATCTTTTCTGCGTTGTTGTGTGCTTTTTATAACCATTTGTCTTTCCGATGCAAAACCTATAATTCTTTGACCGTTATCATTTGATATATCGTGTTTACTGTATTTTCCTGTTACATTTTCATATAATATATCCTCTTTTCCCACTTTAGCATTGCAGTCTCCCATTACTATTTTGATATCAAATCCTGGTAATTTGTCATATTCTCTCTCTAGTTGTTCATAGTATGCATCTTTATCTTCTTCTGTGGCGTCTTCTGTTGGTGCATGTACATTTATTATGCTTATGTTTCGTTGGTTCCCTTTTAACCTGATTGTGCACATTCTATCTGATATCGGCTTGAAATTCATCACTTTGGTTTTCCATTTTTTCTGTATGATAAAGCCTGTTCCTAACATTCTGTTATTCCCTCCACTTTTAAAAAATACTATAACCTCTGTTTTTACTATTTCTGTGTCTAACTGTTTTGTTTCTTGTAAAGCTAATATGTCTATTTTATATTTTTTTATTTCTCTGATTAATTCTTTAAGTTTTCCTGTTTCGTAAGTACCTCTTACGTTCCATGTTTCCAAGTTAGTTTTCATTTTCTTGTCTTTAATCCAAATCGTCTCCTTGTTCATTGCCGTTGTTGCTACCGTTTCCTTTCCGTCATTTAGTTTTTTTGGTTTCCTCTTTGCTGTTCCATTTTTTCTAGTTGCTCTACGTGTTTATACCATATCCATATATCGTCGTTTATTTTGATTCTTTGAAAGCCTACTTTGACGTTTTTTCCTTGTGCTTTGGCTTCTTTAGCCCTTATTCTGATTTTTCCTTGGATCGCCTGTTCCGCTTTGTCCATATCATCGTTAATATATATATATATGTTTTTCTCTAATCTCTTTCAATTTACTTTTGTTTTTCATTACTGTCTCTTTATCCGTTCCATTAAAGAGCTCAATTAAGCAGCTTTTGTTTCCAATTTTCTTGGCATTACAAAATATCTCCAAAATAATCATAATTAAAAAAAATCCTAAATTGTGGGTGGCAAATTCATTTGGCTCTTTAAAATGAACCAAGGCATATTTTGACATGAAACAAAAAACACAATACTTAGGAGACATGGTTGCAACCGAAAAATAGGGTTTTATGAAAATTCGCAAACGGAATTATTCCACAGGATGTTTCAAAGTTAAGATAAAAAACCACCTTTCGATTAACCCGTATAATAAGTCAAATACAAAATTTTATTAAAAAACTCACTATTCCAAATTAAAATTTATAAATTTTTACACAGTGTGCTAAAAAAATCATCAAAATAGGGCAAAAAATAAAAAAACTGAAATACTTTTAATTTGACCAAAATTTTCTCCGTTGCGTTTTTTTGCATCTGACTGTAGATTTTAAAAAGGCTTTTAATAGGGTCCAACATGATAGGCTGTTTGAGTATCTAGATATGATTGGAATAAAAATAGATGATAAAGATCTGAACTTTTATAACATATTATATTGAATTAAGAAACTTCTATTCTGGTAGACGGCAAAGAAACAGACAAAATTTGCATTCAAAGAGGTGTCAGACAAGGTTGTGTGTTATCCCCAACTTTGTTTAATGTGTACTCGGAAATAATATTCAACGAAGCTTTAGAAGGGCAATGTGGAATTCGAATTGGGGGAGAAACTATTAACATCAGATATCCAGTTAACACAGCCATTATTGCTGAAAGTATCGTAGATCTTTAATTGCTTATAGATCGAGTTAGTAGAGAATTCTCCAATAACGGATTTGGCATACGTACATCAAAGACAAAGTTACTTGTGGTTAGCAAACGAGACGTTGGCCCTATGCCAACAATGAGTCTATTACAAAAGTTAACAATTTTAAATACCTAGGATGTTGGATAAACGAGACACTCGAGACACACGGAACCACGTGACCGTAAGAATTGCAGAATTCGTTGCGGACATATTCTAGGCAGCCTTTTTTTAATCTCGAGTTAGTTTAGAATGGAAACGTTTGTCCTATGAGCTGTCCAAGGTATGCGCAGCATTGTTCTCCAGCACCACATCTCAAAGGCATCAATTTTTTGGCGCTCGCATGCGCGAAGAGTCCAAGTCTCTGCTCCGTATAGAAATATTGAGAACACAAGGGCATTCACCAATCTCATCTAGAGATATATCTGTCTTTCCAAACTTTAGTTAGGTGACTCATCGCATTTTTTGCCATACCAATACTTCTCCAAACTTCTGCTTCACAGTTACCATCGTTAGTTATACTAGACCCGAGATAGACAAAGGTGTTTACTATCTGGTATTCCTGTAACATGTTAGTCAGTTGAATAGTGTCGAATCTGTTGACCACCATTATTTTTGTCTTAGCTTTATTGATTTTCAGACTAACTATATTGCTTTCATACTCAACTCTTCGCAGGAGATCAAACATTTCTTGCTCATTTGCTGCTATAAGCGTAGTGTCATCAGCAAATCTTAAATTGGAGATTTCACTACCAGCTACTGTTACTCCACCGGCCCATCCTTCTAAAGCCATCCTCATGACATTTCAAACATCATCATCAGCAGCCTCTCTCGGTCCACTGCTGGACATAGGCCTCCCCTGTTTGTCCCAAAGTGTTCTATCTTGTGCTTTCTGCATCCAGTTTTTTGCTGTCTTTCGTAAGGCGTCTTGCCATCGTGTTGGTGGTCTTCCTCTGCTACGTTTATCGGCTTTTGGTCTCCATTCAACTAGTTTGCGAGTCCATCTTCCGTTCTTCATTCTGGCAACGTGCCCAGCCCATTTCCATTTTAAGTTACAGCTTCTTTCAATGAAGTCTATGACTTTGGTCTTAGCTCGTAGATCTTCGTTTCTAATCCTATCTCGCAGAGTGGCCCCTATCATTGATCGCTCCATTCTTCTCTGCGCTACTCTTAGTTTTTGTGCGTTTTTCTTTGTGAGCCATAATGATTCTGTACCATAGGTCATCACCGGTAGCACGCATTGGTCGAAAACTTTTTTCTTCATGTTAGTTGGAATGTCACTCTTAAAAATGTTCCCAAGAGCTCCGTATGCTGCCCATCCTTGTATTATTCTTCTGGATACTTCGGTTGTTTGATTGTCCTTACCTATCTTAATTTCGTGACCCAGATATATATATATATATAAAACAAAAGATGTAAATCTTTGAAACACACTCAGTGATCAAAAGATCTAAGTTATTGGTTTATCTAAGTTTACCAACCTGAAATGGTGGATGTGTGAATTGTTCGTAAGGGGATTTTTCCACATTCTCTATTTCATTTGTTTGATATATATATATATATATATATATATATATATATATATATATATATATATATATATATTTGTCTACCAGTTCTATTTGTTCATTTTGTATTTCAAGGTGTTTACTTGGTACTAAGTTCGTCATATATTTTGTTTTTGTTATATTCATTTTAGGCCTATTTTATGACATGCTGTACTAAGTTCTTCCAACATTTTCTTTATTTGTCCCAAATCGTCTACAATCAGGACTATATCGTCTGCGTAGCTTAGGTGGTGAAGCATCTCTCCGTCCACATTTATTCCTTTATCACCCCATTCGAGGGTTTTGATCGCTTTTTCTAGAGCCGATATGAAAAGTTTAGGTGACAATGTATCCCCTTGACGGATACCTCTTTGGATTTTTATTTGGTTGCTGTTAGCGTGTAGTTGTATCGAGCTTGTCGCATTTTTATATATAGTACATATTAGCCTCGAATATCAGCTATCAATGCGGCTCGTTTAGTGCTTCTATAACACTGTCGAGTTCTACTGAGTCGAATGCTTTGTGGAAATCTACGAATGCTAAAACTAAGGGCTTGTTATATTCTATGGATTTTTCGATGAGTTGTTTTATTGTTTGGAGGTGACCGTTGGTTCCAAAGTTTGCTCTGAATCCAGCTTGTTCTCTACTTTGATATAGGTCTAATTTCTTGTCTAATCTTGTGGTGATTACTCTCGTGAAAAGTTTATAAAGATGGTTTAACAGACTGATTGGTCGGTAATTTTCCAGATCAGTTTTTTCTCCTTTTTTGTGCAGAAGAATTGTTTTGGCTCTATTCCATTCAGATGGTATGGATTTCTTTGTTAAACATATATTAAAGAGATCTTTTATTTTTCTCATTACAGGTTCACCGCCACTCTTAACAGCCTCGATCACTATTCCATCGTCTCCTGGTGATTTATTCTATTTCATTTTATTCATCGCTTGTCTAATTTCACTGAGAGTTATTTTTGACATGAGTTCAGAGCCTTGATTTAAGATTGTTTTGCTTATTGCATCTTTTAGCTGTGTTTCAAACATAGAAGTCTTAAATAGAATATGTTAAAGCGAAGGTGACTTCACGAAGATGATAAAATAGAGAAAACTTCAATATCTGGGGCATATAATGAGAGGTAGTAGATACTGGATACTGCAGTTAGTACTCAACGGAAAGATGAAGGGATAAAGAGGAATTGGTAGGCAGAAATATTCATGTCTCCGAAACCTTCGTCAAATTTGGGCACGGTATTCAAAAAGAAGAAACAAACTAAACTAACGGTGTATTTCCACATGTCACGTCATTCGATTGCTCTATAATCACAGAAAATGCTAAATATGCCATTTATTGTTTAAATGTGTGTTATGATCACACAAAATTATACAATAAAAAATATATTATACTATTCAAAAGGAAATTTTATCCGTCAAACCTTATTCTACCTGTTTTTTGACATAGACCATGGCCTTGTCTTTTCTATTGGCTGTAGCTAGCGCTGTAATTAAAGATTTTTTTTTTCAAAATTGGCCATTATACGGAGTAAATGGACACAAAAGTTATATGTGCGCTAGTGTTTATCAGTAAAAAATTAAATACGTGAGCTAAAATATTGTTATCATCAGACTCTTATATTTAGTCAAAAATATACTTAAAAGGTCGTGTTTTTGTTAGATTTGGGAAACTATGAATATTGATGGCAGCTGCTTTTGTTTTGCTAATACTGACGTCATACGTCGGAAATTTTAAATAAATTTTAATAAGCTATTACATAAGAAAGTAAAGTAAATAAGTATATCTATTTTAGACTTATCGGCTTACAAATTTGTTATGATCACAAATTTCTGCAACTAACACCAATTAGGTATATTGCTTATTACTTATTACTATAATTAATCTAGAAAAAATTATTCGCCTAAATTGGACGTTTTTTTTATATTGAGCGACTAATAGACCGGGCAGTATCGTCGCCCCCGCTAGCGAAATTATTCCGATTCGATTTTTTTTGCACAAACTTACTCAAAAAGAGGTCCTTATAACATATCCACAGGGTGCCGTGGTCGAAAAATTGTTAAACAATTTTTTTTAAACAAATTCACAAAAATAATTTTTTTATTTCGAACAAATTTTTTTTATATAAATTGGCTTATTTTGAGCAAAAAAGGTCTCTCGTCATTTTTTTCTAAAATTGATTGTTGTCGAGTTATATGCGATTAAAAATTTGAAAAATGCGAAAATGGCCATTTTCAAGGCTTAATAACTAAAAATTAAACATTATTATTATGAAATTCAAAAAGTCACCAAATCAAGTTTCAAATCCCTTCTTCAAGGTCCGGAAGAGATTTTTGTCATTATTTTATTAGAAAGCTGTTATTTTTAATTATTAACAATTAGCGCTATAGTCCAGGATTTATCGTCGCCCCCGTTAGTGAAATTATTCCGATTCCATTTTTTTGCAGAAACTTACTCAAAACGAAGTCCTTATAACATATCCACAGGGTGCCGGGTGGTGACGTGGTCGAAAAATTGTTTAAACAGTTTTTTTTAAACAAATTCACAAAAATAATTTTTTCACTTCGAACAAATTTTTTTTAGATAATTTGGGACATTCTGAGCAAAAAATTTCTCTTGTGATTTTTTTCTAAAATTGATTGTTGTCGAATTATACGCGATTTATAATTTGAAAAATGCGAAAATGGCCATATAACTCGACAACAATCAATTTTAGAGAAAAATCACAAGAGACCTTTTTTGCTCAGAATAACCCAAATTATCAAAAAAAAAATCGTTCGCAATAAAAAAATATTTTTCTGAATTTGTTTAAAAAAAAATTGTTTAAACAATTTTTCGACCACGGCACCGCCCAGCACCCTGTGGATATGTTATAAGGACCTCGTTTTGAGTAAGTTTCTGTAAAAAAATGGAATCGGAATAATTTCACTAACGGGGGCGACGATGCATCCTGGAGTATAGCGCTAATTGTTAATAATTAAAAATAACAGCTTTCTAATAAAATAATGACAAAAATCTCTTCAGGACCTTGAAGAAGGGATTTGAAACTTGATTTGGTGACTTTTTGAATTTCATAATAATAATGTTTAATCGAGATATTAAGCTTTGAAAATGGCCACTTTCGCATTTTTCAAATTTTTAATAGCATATAACTCGACAACAATCAATTTTAGAAAAAAATGACAGGAGACCTTTTTTGCTCAGAATAAGCCAATTTATCTAAAAAAATTTTGTTCGAAATGAAAAAATTATTTTTGTGAATTTGTTTAAAAAAAATTGTTTAAACAATTTTTTGACCACGGCACCGCCCGGCACCCTGTGGATATGTTATAAGGACCTCTTTTTGAGTAAGTTTGTGCAAAAAAATCGAATCGGAATAATTTAGCTAGCGGGGGCGACGATACTGCCCGGTCTATAAATCGTTTAGAATTTCATAATTGGAAATATAGTCCATCTCTAACATATGAAAACCATTTACTAGTCAAATCATTGAACGAAAGATTCTGAGAGATATTTGGTGGCACCTGTGAAGATGGTATCTGAGGAAGGAGGTACAAGAATGAAATACAGTGATGATCGCGCTAATAACCGGCAAAATAGCACAAAAGATGGAAAACGTATTAAGTTGTGAGATAAAAAAAATGAAACTAGTCGAGCTGGAAAATTTAGCGATATTAACCTAAAGATTTACATTATTAGTGCAGTCACTGAAGGTGGATATGAGCTATTACCTCCGATTTCGTTGAACCTCCATCGATTTGCATGAAAATTGGTGAGTGGTTAGAGGATATCTCAAGGAACAAAGGTGACATAGTGCCAACTTGCGCTTTTATCCTGGGGGTGAAAATTATTTCATTAAAAATAACCCCACAATTCGATAGAGGGATAAATTCTAAGCAAAATGTGTTTTATGAAGTTATTAATTTAAATGTACACTTTTTGAGTTATTAAAGATCAAAAATTTTAATTTCTCGTGAGAAAAATGCATGTTTTTAACCGATTTTTCATAAATAACTCAAAAACTATAAGTTTTTACAAAAAAGTTATTATTCCCAAAATTGAAGCAATAAAAAACGAAATAAACTCCTTACTAGAAAAACCCTTTTAGTGTTAACTTTAAGTGAGTTATAGGTAATTGAATGTATACCTATATTTTTCGGCCAGTACCCAAATCTAAGTATTCAAGCTTATAACGGGAAAATGATGCATTTTAGAACAGAAACTTATTAAACATTTCTCAAATTGTTTAGAAATATCTATCAAATGAGTCCCGAAGAAGTTGATAGCATTAAAATTTATGCTTCCAATTTTTTTAACAATTCATCTTTTAAAAATTTTTCCAAAAATTGTTATTGTCTTTTCTTAAATAACTCCGTTAATTCTTACGTTATCAGGTTCACGTAACAACCATTTACAAGTTAATTCCAAGGGCTATTAAATCACGGTGAACTTAATCTTTTAAACCCCCTACTTTTCTAAAACTAAAATGTTAAATGACTAAAATGTTACATAATACTCGCAGCAAAATTTTAGCTTTAACGTTTCTATCTCGGATATTTTTTACCCTACAGAAATGGTAAAAAAGGCAAAATACTTGATACAAAAAAACTAAAATTTGGTTATACAGGGTGTCCCGAAAAGATTGGTCATAAATTATATCACACATTCTGGGGTCAAAAATAGTTCGGTTGAACTTAACTTACCTTAGTACAAATGTGCTCATAAAAAAAGTTACAGCCCTTTGAAGTTAGAAAATCGATTTTTTTCAAATAACGAAAACTGTTAGAGATTTTTTATTGAAAACGGACATGTATCATTCTTATGGCAGGAACATCTTAAAACAAAATTATAGTAAAATTTGTCCACCCCATAAAATTTTATGGCGGTTTAGTTCCCTTAAACCCCCCCCCCCCCCCCAAACTTTTGTGTGTCTTCCAAGTAATTCATTATTGTGGTACCATTAGTTAAACACAACGTTTTTAAACTTTTTTGCCTCTTAGTATTTTTTCGATAAGCCAGTTTTTATCGAGATGCGGCTTCTTTTTTAATATATTTACATAAAAATTTTATGGGGGTTTTGTTCCTTTAAACCCCCCAAATGTTTGTGTACGTTCCAATTAAACTATTATTGTGGTACCATTAGTTAAACACGGTGTTTTTAAAACTTTTTTGCCTCTTAGTCTTTTCTTGATAAGTCACCTTTTATCGAGATGTGGCTTCTTTTTCAAAATATACCTAAAAATGTAAGTTATAAATAAATTTTCTGATTATTAACAGGTGTCTATAATCATACTTAACCATATACAGATATGTGGTGGATTCGACAAATATTCAAAATGTCTCGATAAACACTGGCTTATCAAAAAAGTACTAAGAGGCAAAAAAGTTTTAAAAATATTGTGTCTAATTAATGGTGTCACAATAATAATTTAATTGGAACGTACACAAAAGTTTGGGGGGGGGGGGTTTAAGGGAACAAAACCCCCATAAAATTTTTATTGGGTGCACAAATTTCACTTTAAATTTTTTTAAGACGTTACTGCCATAAAAGTTCCACATGTTCATTTTCATTACAAAATCTCTTAGAGTTTTCGATACCTATATGAAAAAAAATCGATTTTCATTTTGTAACTTCAAAGGGCTGTAACTTTTTTGTGTGCACTATTGTATATAGGTATGTGAGGTTCAATCAACCTATTTTTGACTCCAGAATCTGTGGTATAATTTATGACCAATCTTTTCGGGACACCCTCTATATCATTTTTTAGGTATGTTGAGTATTTTTGGAGTTATTATCAAAAGAAAATGGAAACTACGATAATTTTAAAAATTCTTATTTCCTTTAATTATATCTTTTTTTATATATGTATTCTAAACTGGTCAAAATTGTTGAAATCATTACTTACGCTAATATAAAGAAACTCTTGTAAGAATTACAATAAATTTTAATTTTTAAGGAAGTATCGTATGTTTTATTTTTTACTTTTTCCTAAAAAATTCGAAAGGGTTCTCTTATTTTCATCATAACTTCTTAATTTTGATGCTATTAACTTATTCTGGAGCTCAAATTTGATAGGTACTCCGAACTACTTTGACAAATATTTAGTAGATATATTTTATAAAATGCATTGTTTTCCCGTTATTAAGCTTGAATATTTAGATTTGAGTTGTCGTCGAGAAAAATATACATTCAATTACCCATAACTCACTTTGAATTAACTACAGTTTAGTTCTTTAGGTGAGAAGTGTATTCAGTTTTTTATTGTGTTCAATTTTGGTAATAAGAACTTTTTTGTAAAAGCTGATAGTTTTTGAGTTATACGTGAAAAACAGCTTTAAAACATGCATTTTTTACGAAAAAAATTAAATCTTTGATCTTTAATGACTCAAAGTATCGATTTAAGTTAATAACTTTGTATAACAAATTTTGCTTATAATTTGTCCCTCTATCGATTTATGTTATTATTTTTAATAAAATAATTTTCACCCCCCGAGAAGGGGTGGCATCCACCCCCAGGGTAAAAGCGCAAGTTGGCATCATGTCACCTTTGTTCCTTGAGGTATTTTCTAACTACTCACCAATTTTCATGAAAATCGATGAAGGTTCAACGAAATCGAGGTGAAAACCTTCAGTTACTGCACTATATATTGATTGTTCCCACCTGTATTGTCAACTAAATAGGAGTTATTTCCAGGAGTATTGTCAACTAAAACTGTCACTGTGACAGTGGGAGTTGCCAAATTCGTCCGATACGTCTAAAGGTGGGAAGCAATCAATATAATGTAAATTTTTAGGTTAATATCGCTAAATTTCCCAGCTCGACTAGTTTCATTTTTATCTCACAATTTAATACGTTTTCCATCTTTTTTGCTATTTTGCCGGTTATTAGCGCGCTCATCACTGTATAACAAAAATACAAACGTGAATACATCACGTGAAGAAGACATGATATCTCCCATAAAAACAGCAAGACTCAGACATACAAGAGATATAGCACGATCACCGCAGAACAACCCTTAGAATTCTTATGTCACAGCCTGGTTGAAGTAGATGAAAAGGTAGACCACAACTTAGTTCACAGAATGGTGCGAATACCGATGCTTGGGAAGTTGGGTGCTACAAACTGTGGCAAAAGTATTACGGGAACCATGAGAACTGCTCCAAATTACTACCTCTGCAAGATGCGTAGGGTAGACTAGGTATGCAGTACACAGACTGCTGCTGACTCAGCTTTCTAGAAGCGTGATGCAAGGGGCAGACGAAGAACAAATATATAAGGAAATAAAGGCCGATTCCGGTTTAAAAATGTCAGTAGAATGGTTCCGAGATATAAATTTAACAATTTTCAAAATACTATACTAAAACGAAGGCATTGGAAACAGGATCGGTAGTAATAACAAGATCTTGTTGGCACACAGACGGTTCCAAAACTCACATGCATACAGAAGCTGAAACTTAAAGAACGAGACCAAAGTTTCGGTTGATTTTCGGAACATACCTACGAGACAGTATTTCAGACAGAAGTTGCTGCTGTGATCTACACCATCTTCCACCGGGTTCTATTAGTTTTCATATTTTTTAAAGCATGTTGAATTTCTTCCGCTGATGCATCTGTATATCCTCCTATTCTACGTTCTGTACCATTTCCTATTGGCTGTTCGATGAGCTCTGGAATAACTTGACTTATAATTATCCACAAGGAAGCATTTCCTGTAGCTGGCTCCATACCATTAATTACAAGTAAATTTAATGAAAAATTTTTCTTGGTAAAAGGTATATTTATTTAAAAACCCTTAAAAGGGCCACAAATATCATAACAAAACGTTTTCGCTCTGTAAAAAGAGCATAATCAGTGTTACAAGCCTAACATGCTAAGCCACCCAAAAATACAAAGGTTAAAACCTTTTAAAAATAGACTAAAAATGTTTTACATAAATAGATACATTATGAAATCCAAAGGATGGATATAATACCTATGGATATGGCCAAAGGCAACTTAAGTTGCCTTCCACCTCTCTGTGAATGTGATGACCTAATTATTACCTAGCAACCCACGTACCACCTGTGGGAGTCATATGTTGCCCTAAGTCCATATCAATAGGGATTATATCCATCCTTTGGATTTCATAATGTATCTATTTATGTAAGACATTTAGTCTATTTTTAAAAGGTTTTATCCTTTGTATTTTGATGCTCTTTTTAAAGAGGGAAATGATATTTGTGGCTGGCCCTTTTAAGGTTTTTAAATAAATATACCTTTTACCAAGAAAAATTTTGCATTAAATTTACTTGACTAATATCCTCTTTGTACATATCTTTAGGTTGAAAGATTTTCATTTGGCCATTTTACATTTTTCTCCTCAATGGTTTCATACTTTTGTTTTCTTCTATAGTTTTCATAAATGTCTCTTTCTTGTATTTTCCAAGGTGTCGCATGATTGCTTTAGAGATTTCTTTATTTTTTTATGTTTATTTCTTGTGGGTCAACATTTCTTTGATTTTTCAGTACTCTACAATGCTAAATTTTTTGTTTCGTTTCTTTACTAATTTTTTCTTTTTCAAATTTTGAGGCCGAACTTTTCTTAGACTTGTGCTATTGTATCTATCATTCCTCCAATTAGGTTTTTTACATCACTTTCTGTTGTGTTTCTGAGTAAGTCACTGCTGATATATTTTTCAAGTTCATTCGTTGGACGTATCCAAGGTTTAAATTTTCTACTTTTTATCATCTCAAGATGATAAAAAGATCCAGTTAGACCATCCAAGAATTCTGATTATTTCTTTTCAAAATTCGAAAACCGTATTTCATCCAGGCAATTTTTTATGTATAAAATAGCCCAATTCTCAATTATAGGTAATCATTTCCCGTTTTGAAAACAAGATGTGAACGTCATTTTTACCGTTGTGAGTTGTTCTACCCTTTAAGGGGCTATCCTAGTGTAAAAGTACGAAATTATTACACTTTTTTTGGGAATTTCTAAAATAAAAAGTACTGTACCAATTATTTTGAAAATTTGCATGAGAATTTATTATAAAAAGAGGTACATGTAAACCAATTTTCATAAAAAAATATTAAAAATTAAACCATTTATGCGCCATCTGCTGGCACCGTGAAAATAAAAACATATCTCCACTGCTGCAGTGATTAGGTCTAATAGAGATTCTGAAACATAAAATTTCAAAGTGATTATTGAAATATAAATTATTTGTAAAAATAATTGAAGTGTTGAAATTTTTTTTTAAAATTAGCTAAAATATTTTCGTTTACAAAAACCGCCAAATTGACATTTTTTATCCGATCAAAAAACCCCTAGTTGATGGTATAGACATAGACAATAACTTATACATATTTCAATAATAACTTTGAAATTTGATGTTTCAGCGCCAGTAGATGTCGTATAAATCGTTTAATTTTAAGTTAGCCCCCCCTTTTTTAATTTACATTTTTTTTTAATTAAATAAATAGTATAAATCTTCTTCTTTCATAAACTATCCAAAGTATTAGTGTAACTTGATCATTTTCTGACTTATAGCGTTGCAAAAAAAATTAATTTGGGATAAACAAATTAAATACCTTTTAAACTATGTGACCAATTGCTTTGAAATTTAGGGTATGATTTAAGCACCAGAAGTCTCAACATTCTGTGCAATATGAAGGCTCTAAGTTATTTTTTACATAAGTTATGAATATTTATAAAAACTCAAAATTTATGATGTCGCATAAATCGTTTAATTTTCAGTATTTTTTTATGAAAATTGCTTTACATGTACCTCTTTTTATAATAAATGCTCATGCAAATTTTCAAAACACTTGGTACAGTACTTTTTATTTTAGAAATTCCCAAGAAAGTATATGAATTTCGTACTTTTATACTAGGATAGCCTCTTAAAAATAGTAAGTTATTGTTATATTATTATCGTATTTGTCTTTGTACTCCTTGTTTCTTCTTATATGTATCTAATTTTTTGCATTTTCTTGGTAGGGTCTCAGCTAGTGCCCTTGTCGCAGAAGGGACCGAGGCTTCCATTCCTAGTTTAGGGCCATCCTTTTATCCAAGATTTGACTGATTAACTATCAAAGTTCTTCCTAATTAAGATCATTAAGTTTATGCACTCCGACAGAGAAATCTATATAGAAAAGAGAAATATAGCGAAAGCAGCGGAGAAAGAAGCGAAAAAAGAAAGTTGGAGAAGATACAAACGAAAAATACGTAGTAAACAATAAATCGATTTGCACTAGGATAAGAAAATTAAGAACAAGTAACAAAAAGAAATCAGACCAATAAATTAACTAGCTTTGGAAAATAAGCCACAATTTTACTAAAAAAATGATTTTATTAACGTTTCGACGTCCAAATCGGATGCCGTTGTCAAAATATGAAAAATATTAATGTAAAATAATAAAATTGTGGCTTATTTTCCGTTAATAACAAAAATGCCACAAGAAAATTGCTTCAGAACAACAGAGCAATAAAAGATAAAGGAAATAAAAGAAGGACAGATACGATGGAATTTTTGGAAACATGGAGGGAACACTATGAAGAAAAATTTGGAAGTACACTGCACGAAAGGCTGGGAGAAACAAATGGCATGGGGGAACAATTAAGAGAGATTTCAAGAGAAGAACTGGTAGAAGCGATACGAAAATTGAAGATAGGTAAAGCTCCAGGGAAGGATGAAATTGCACCAGAACTGATCAAATACTTAGGAGAGAAAGGGAAAGACTAGCTGTGGACAATATGAATATTATAAGAAGGGCCAGGAAACTCTTTGTGACGACTCTAGATCAATCTGCCTAGCTCAAGTAACTTATAAAATATACACAAAAATATTGGAAAAAAGACTTAGAGAATATGTAGAACTAAATCTGGAAGAAGAAAAAAGAGCATTCAGATCTGGAAGACAGACTAATGACAACATATTCAATTTAAGAAGACTGATATAGAGAGAAATATAAGAAGGAAAAGAGTTGTTCTTAATATTCATAGACTTAAAGCTGCCTTCGATTCAATAGATAGAGAGAAGAGCTGGAAATACTTAAAGGACTTGGAAGTACCCACAGAATTAATCAAGATTATCAAAAGTACATACGACGTAGTGAAGGCTAAAGTACAAATTGGAGGTCAGCGGTCAGACGAGTTTCTTATGGACAACTTTACTCTGTTTAATAATAATGGACCGAATAATAAAAAATATCAGAGCAAGGGGACAAGAAGTTAACACCATAATCTGCTACACAATTTAAGCTTAAATTTTGCTACGAGAACCATGTAACCGGGGCCTTTTATTTTTAAAAAAGTAAGGAGTCTAAAAGATAAAATTCAACGTGGTTTAATAACCCTTGGAACTAACTTTCAAATGCTTTTTAGGTGAACCTGATATCGTAAAAATTAACGGAGTTATGTAAAAAAACAATAACATTTTTTGGAAAAATTTTTAAAAGATAAACTTTGTAACATTTTTTTAGGACAAATTTTAATGGAGGATTAAATTTAAATTATCATCTTGTTAAGGGGTTCATTTGATAGATATTTCAAAGTACTTTGTCAGATGTTTAATAAGTATATGTTATAAAATGCATCATTTTCCCATTATTTAAGCTTGAATACTAGATTTGGGTACTCGCCGAAAAAAATATACATTCAATTACCTATAACTCACTTTTATTTAAGATTAAAAGGTTTTGCTAGTAAGGAGTGTATTTTATTTTTTATTTGTTTTAATTTTGGTAATAATAACTTTTTTGTAAAAACTTATAGTTTTTGAGTTATTTATGAAAAATCGGTTAAAAACTTGCATTTTTCTCATGAAAAATTAAAATCTTTGATCTTTAATAACTCAAAAAATTTTGACTTATTTTAATAATTTTATATTACAAATTTTGCTTGAAATTTGTCCCTTTATCTAATTATGGGGTTATTTTTAATAAAATAATTTTCACCCACGAGAAGGGGTGGCATCCACCCCAGGGTAAAAGCGCAAGTTGGTACCATGTCACCTTTGTTCCTTGAGATATCCTCTAACCACTCACCAATTTTCATGCAAATCGATGGAGGTTCAACGAAATCGGAGGTAATAGCACAGTATAAAGAGGGAACCTCTATATACTGTGGTAATAGCTCATATCCACCTTCAGTGACTGCACTAAAAATGCAACACAAATTTTTACATGGTAAGTAAGATTATAGAGATCTGGCAATAATATGAAAATTTATTGTGAATTTACATTTTTTTGGTATATTTTGAAAATAATAATATCTCGATAAAAAATCGTTTATCGAAAACACACTAAGAGGCAAAAAAGTTTTAAAAACATTGTGTTTAACTAATGATAGGTACCACAATAATAATTTAATGGGAACGTACACAAACATTTGGGCGTTTAAGGGAACAAATCCTCCATAAAATTTTTATGTTAACATATTAAGAAAGAAGCTGTATCTCGATAAAAACTGGCTTATCTAAAAAATAATAAGAGACAAAAAAGTTTTGAAAATATTTTGTTTAACTAATGGTACCGCAGTAATAATTTAGTTGGAACGTACACAAAAGTTTGGGGGGGGGGGGTTTAAGGGAACAAAATCCTTATAAAATTTTTATGGGGTGTACAAATTTTACTGTTGTTTTTTTTTGAGATGTGCCCCCCATAGGAATACCACATGTCTATTTTCAATAAAAAATCTCTAATAGTTTTCGATATATTGGAAAAAATCGATTTTCATTTTGTAACTTCAAATGGCTGTAACTTTTTTTATGTGCACATTTGTACTAAGGTAAGTTAGGTTCAATCGAATTATTTTTGGTCCCAGAATATGTGATTTAATTTATGACCTGCATTTTTGGTACCTGCATTTGATCAGTTATCATCATAAGCATTGGCTCTACAACCCATGGTGGGTCTTAGCCTGTTCCAGAATTAGCTTCCATTCCCTCCTATCCTTCGCCTTGGTTTTCCAATTTCGTATTCCTAATACTCGTAAGTCCTCCTCCACCTGGTTCTTATATCGTGCTCTGGGCCTGCCTCTTCTCCTCACTCCATTCGGTCTTTGGTTATAAATGTTTTTCGACGGCTCCATCTCATTCCACTTGATCAGTTATATAGGGGAGTGCATTTAGATTTTCACTTCGGAAAAAATGAAACAAGACAGAACTTTTTGTAATTTCATTAAGAAATGTTTAATAAACAACATATCAAAAAGTTCTACTCGAGAAGTGGGTGCTTTATTTTTTATTAAACAGATGAATTACGAAATTAGATGTTTTTTTAAATAACTCCGAAAATATGAATTTTAGAAAAAAAACTGACTTGGCCATTGAAAAATTCAGAAAATTTTACAAAAAAAAAACCCTAGATAAAGAATTTTCTAAAATTAAATCTGTATCTTCTATAATTTTTTATTTATAACGCTAAAGTCACCCTTCTCACAAACATTGGCGCACTGTAAACTAGCGTACGGCGAAGTGCACGGTTGAGTTATTTTAATGTAATTCTTTAACTAATTGATTAAATAAAATTTTACAAATTGAACATGAAAGAAGAATAATTAAGCTATCTTATGGTTATAATAAAAAGAAATAAAATGTATGGGCATAAGTACGGTGAGGGCGGAAAGTGAGCCTTACATGAATTTTGTTTAAAAATCATTTAAAAATGTGTAATTAATACAATTTTTCTTATAAAACTCTCAATTTTGCACAACTTACCTTTCAAGCATCTTACTAAATGATGTTTCATTCAAAAAAAATCTCAAAAATTTACAGTTTTATAAGTGCTTTTTTAAAGCTTAGGATGTAATCTTTAAAATGCACTAAATTATTTTACTTTAGAAATGAAATACACTATTTCTTTTTGAGAAAATTAAGAAAGATAACAAAAATGCAATACAAAACCCGAAAATTACCAGCTAAAAAAAGTTTATACAAAATGATCAAAACTTTTTTCTGTAAAACTTACCTAAAATACATTTAATAATAAGCTTTAACAATAATAAATGTTAAGCAAAAAAATTTTTTAGCTCTTATACAGTATGTCTGCGTAACTTGGAACCTATTGATAACTTTTTTATTATCAGTTTTACGAAAAAAAGTTATTCTTTATAAAATACTCTGCATCATATATATATATATATATATATATATATATATATATATATATATATATATATATATATATATATATATATAATCTAAGATGCAATCATCAAATATCAAATTTAATTAATTTTATACGAGATATGTCAAAAAATATGAATTTCACTCAAGAGTAAAGCACCTTTACATTTCACGATATCGAAAATTGTTATTAAGAAAAGTTGTTTGGAATTAAAACATTTGTTTAAGTGTTCAATTACATTCTTCTAATTAAAATATTGTGAATAATAAAGGCACTTAACTCTTAAGAAAAATTCACATTTTTACATACCTCGTATAAAATTAAAAAAGTTTGATATCTGATGATTGTATCTTAGATTTTAGATCAGGGAGAGCATTTTATGAAGAATATTTTTTTTTCGTAAAAGTGATAATAAAATAGTTCTCATAATTGTAATAAAATGATGATGAGTATCCGTAATTTGAGAAAAAATTGAAAATTTTTTTTCGATTAGAATGATGTAATTGTATATTTAAACATAGTTTTTAATTTCAAACAACTTTTCATAATATCATTTTTTGATATTCTGGAATATAAAGGTACTTTACTCTTTAACGAAATTCATATTTTTGACATAACTCGTATAAAATTGATAAAATTTGATATCTGATGCTTGAGTTTTAGATTTTTGACTATCCAGAGCATTTTATGAAGAATAACTTTTTTTCGTAAAATTGATAATAAAAAAGTTTTCCATGTGGTTCCTAGCTACGCAGACATACTGTATAAGAGCTTCTGTATAAGAATTTTCAAATTGCAATGCCATATTCGAATTCGACATAATCAAAAACAAAATAGAAACATATTTGTCAAAGTTAAATGATGAATTTAACGATATTTTTAAAATTATTTATACAAAACAATTGTTATTGTTTAAACAATTAATAAACAATTAGCGGCCAAATCTGCGAGTAGAACTTTTTACTTTAGCAAGTATATAAACTAACAAAAAAAGTTTTAGAAAAATATAAGCTTGTTTGAATTTTTCCGAAACAATGTATGTTTTCGTTCTAATTGCACTCCCCTAATAGAAAACAAAATATTTTCAGTTTACTGAGCAGATGGGACGTGAATTATAAATTGTAAAATTCCCTCATCTTCTTTAGTCTCAGCATCCGTTATGGCTTGCAAGTTTTAGAAGCCTCGGAGGTGTAACCAGAGAAGGTTCCCATTGTTTTCAATCTGGTAGGATGTAGAGTAATATTTTTAATGGTGTTTTATGTGCTATTAGATTGAAATCTTAGTCTTTTGCTAGCAGTTGCCGCTAGGGCATCCCTGCCATTTCGTTCGTTACAATCCGTAACTGCACGCTGGGGTTTGTCTTGGTTGGGTCAGAGAGAGCAGCATATGTGTCTCCTGATGAGAGACTAATAAGTTTCGAAACCGGTAGAGGTGCTTGCTGCACTCTCTGATTGAACTAGAATATAATGCGGCTGTAGTTTCGTGTTGCAACGAAATTGAAAATGGTTATTCATTTTTGAAAATATTTTCATTTGATAAACGATCAGTTTTGTACTTTATAAGTAGGTACATTTAAATGATAAATGAAAGTCATGAACTGTTGTAAATTTTTGATTTTACGATGAAGATGTATATATTTTGAAAATATAATTATTTTATCTTATTTTTAATTAAACAATATCATTAAAACATCCTTGTATGGACATATCTAATTTTAGGTTTTTATGAAATACACTATCAATATTTATTGTTTCACGTGGGTAAATAAAATACTATTATGAAAGAAAAGAACAATCAGCGAAATCCTTTTTGTTATCAATAATTAATATTAAGAAGACTAATTATTATCCCTTCCCATCCCATCGCGTGCTACAGACCAGTCCAATTGCAGGTACCGTTTTGATGGTGTTCCTCGACAATGGTACCACTTTCGAATCGATTAGAATTCAGCGGCAGAGGCGTTGACCTAATAATCTTGACCCAGTGATATTGACTCTTGAAATTCTGTTAGCACAGATCAAAAAACTTATACGTTCGTATGAAGGTCATCTCATGATTTTGTACTATTACTCTGAATGTCATGAAAGGTGGCTTCAATGACGTGTTCACGCTACTACATGGCTTATCAGTTGCAAATAACCAACAGTATAATTAATTTTATCGTGTTTTTTATATTGTAGTAGCATACATATTTATAGCCCTATTTTAATTTGAATATAGTTGATAGATTTAAAAGACTTATTTTTCATTTTTTACAAAGAAAAGTATTATGTATTTCCTTTTGAAGCTTTCTTTTACGTTTTGTCTAAAATCTAGGTTTTCTGGAACAGCAGTTCGATAAATAATGATATCAGAAATGTAAAGGACTTATCAAATACTACAGGAAGCTGAACTTAGATTATTTCATGAAATAACTAGAAAATAGCGGAGGAAAATAACTAACAAGATCATAAGAATATACTAGTTCACGTATAACAATTGCAATCACAATGGAGCACAAAACTACAAAACAAATATAATAAGTTTATGAACAGGCAAAAAGATAGACAAGGCGTAACAATAACAGTAAGTTAATAAGTTATCATGATAACAACTGTTATAAAACATCCTAGTTCTTCTCTATAGGCTATTGATTATGTTCAACATAAGAGAGCTAAAAGGAACTACAACGTTAATGAGATTTTATTGTCTCATATGGTCAACGAAGCTCTATATTAAAAAAAAACCGCGGAGTGCTACCATTTAAATAGGTGCGTTTTTGAGAAAGGGGCGAATTAGTCCCTAGGCTCAGGGTGAATTAGGGTGAGTTCTATGCACTTTTGGTACAAACACGTCTACAGGAAAATTGTTCCAGGTTAAATTTACTATCGAAATATCACATTTTAGTGTCAAAAATATTTTTTTTTTAAAATATATTCAAAAGAAAAGCAAGAAAAAAACACGAAAGAAAGCAATTTTGTTTTTTGTCCCATAACTTTTTTCCTTAGGGATATAGGTATTGCTTCAGCGAAAAAGAACTTCAGTCCTTTCTCTTTAAAATGACGTTCAGTAGAAGTCAGTAGGATTTATATTTTCCGAAATAGGATTTTTCAAAGTTCACCGCTCACAGCAGTTTTAGAGCCATTTTCCCTATTATTTCGCAAACATTGTTCTGTAACTTTTTTCTACGCATTTCTAGGTATATGTAATGGTACATTTAGTAGAAATAGAAGTCAATTACCTTTAAAATGGTCTATTGCATATATATTTATAGACCTATTTTAATTTGAATATAGTTGATAGATTTAAAAGACTTATTTTTTCATTTTTTACAAAGAAAAGTATTATGTATTTCCTTTTGAAGCTTTCTTTTACGTTTTGTTAGCATTGTCTAAAATCTAGGTTTTCTGGAACAGCAGTTCGATAAATAATGATATCAGAAATGTAAAGGACTTATCAAATACTACAGGAAGCTGAACTTAGATTATTTCATGAAATAACTAGAAAATAGCGGAGGAAAATAACTAACAAGATCATAAGAATATACTAGTTCACGTATAACAATTGCAATCACAATGGAGCACAAAACTACAAAACAAATATAATAAGTTTATGAACAGGCAAAAAGATAGACAAGGCGTAACAATAACAGTAAGTTAATAAGTTATCATGATAACAACTGCTATAAAACATCCTACTTCTTCTCTATAGGCTATTGATTATGTTCGACATAAGAGAGCTAAAAGGAACTACAACGTTAATGAGATTTTATTGTCTCATAAGGTCAACGAAGCTCTATATTTAAAAAAACCGAGGACTGCTACCATTTAAATAGGTGCGTTTTTGACTCAGGTTGAATTAGGGTGAGTTCTATGCACTTTTGGTACAAACACGTCTACAGGAAAATTGTGCCAGATTAAATTTACTATCGAAATATCACATTTTAGTGTCAAAAATATTTTTTTTTACAAAAATATATTCAAAAGAAAAGCAAGAAAAAAAACACGAAAAAAAGCAATTTTGTTTTTTGTCCCATAACTTTTTTCCTTAGGGATATAGGTATAGGTATTGCTTTAGCGAAAAATAACTTCAGTCCTTTCTCTTTAAAATGACGTTTAGTAGAAGTCACTAGGATTTATATTTTCCGAAATAGGATTTTTCAAAGTTCCCCGCTCACAGCAGTTTTAGAGCCATTTTCCCTATTATTTCGCAAACATTGTTCTGTAACTTTTTTCTACGCATTTCTAGGTATATGTATTTTTATTTATAATACATATAACACATTTACAATACACCATTTTAAAGTAAAGAAAATATGCTTTCTTTTGTTGCACATTATATACACCTAAATATACAATAAAAAAAGTTATAATCAGAAATTTAAAAATAATCGAAAAATAAATCAAAAATCATTAAAAGTATACAATTTTCAAAAACCATATCTTGCTTAAATATAGTCATACAGCCTTCTACAATAGCCCATTTTAATGGTAATTGACTTTTCTTCTTACAAAATGTACCATTGCATATACCTACGGTGACCATATGTACTTATTTAAGTAGGACAGTACTTATTTTTAAATATTGTTCTAATGTACTTTAAAACCTTTCTAAGGACACGCGAATGTACTTATTTTTTCTAAAAAATGAATATTTTTATCTTTTACTACTTTTAAATAAATTTCTTTGTATACTGTTCCAGGTATTGGAGCTTTTGTGTCTTGATGGTTTCCAATATTTCCATTCTTTTGTTGACTCTTCTCATGACTTCGTTGTTTGTTACAGGCTCGGTCCATGCTATCTTCAGATACCTTCACCCACAGTTCAAATGCTTCCAACTTTTTAGTAGTCGACGCGTTAATTGACCATGCTTCTATCCCGTAATGCATAGTCGAGAAAATATAACACCTTGCCAGCCTAACTCTTTAAGTCTTAATTATTTCAGTTCTCTTGCACAAACTACCTTTCTCATTTTATTGAAGTTGGTTCTTACCTTCTCTATTCGAACTTTAATTTCTTTGGAGTAATCGTTTGTGTGATTAATTATTGTGCCAAGAAAGTTGTAGTTTTCAACTTGTTCTAAAGTCAGTCTTTTATCATTATTTTGGGTTTTTGATATCCTCATAAATTTAGTTTTCTTGATATTTACTGATAATCCATATCCATATTGTTCTCCATACTCATCTATCTTGTTCATTAGCTTTTGGTGGTCTTGGAGGTTGTCCGCTATTATGATAGTGTCTTCCGCATATCTAATGTTGTTAATTGGCGTTCCATTTAGGTACCTTTATTCCTGCTGTTTCTTCCTCAAGAACTTTTTTCATAATTTCTTCAGAGTATGCATTTAATAGTAGTAGTGACAATACACACCCCTGTCGCACTCCTCTTTTAATTTTGAACTCTTCTGATGTGTGTTCGTTAATGCGTATGTGTGCCTGCTGTTTATAATATAGATTTGTTATAATTCAAAGGTCATTGTATTGTAATTGTTTTGCTTTGAGGACGTCCATTAGCTCTTTGTGGCAGACTTTATCGAAAGCCTTGTTGTAATCTATGAAACAGACGTACATATCCTGGTTCACATCCAAGCATCTCTGGATTAGTAATGTAAATCCAAAGTGGGTTTCTTCAATATTCATATCAAGTGTGGTAAATGGGTTTATGAATGATCTTTAAAAACATTTTAAGTGTGTGAGACATCAGGCTTATGGTGCGGTGGTCGTACACAAAACTTCACTGCACAAGTGAAACATTTTTACACAAAATATGTAACCTATCTAGAAAACTGGAGTACAAATTTTCATGAATTTAAACTACTCAAAAGCATAGATCTAAAGTGGGCTTCACACTCTCGGCGAAGTTACTTCGCCAAAGTTGACCGAAGTCCGAAGTACCCTCTCTACACACTCGTTCTACTTCGCGAGGAAGTGCGATACCGACAAAGAGCAGTGCGATACCGACAAAGATCCCTTTGACCAGATCGACAGAAAATGGAAGTAGAACGAAGTGAGGCAAAGTTACACAAGGTGGCCGTCTACACTTTCGTACTTGTGGAACCTCGATCGACTTCGGCGAGAGTGTGGAGCTCGCATAAGAAGTGAAATAACATGGAACGATGTTTGTTATTCTCTCGAAGCTTTTAAATTGTATATCAAGGCAACCATGTTAAACGAAGATCAACTCTTTGACGAACTGGGAATTTTGAAAGACGTGGCTACAAGTGAAAAAATGGCTGAGTGGGACAGAAAAGAAAAAAATAGTCAGGATCGATGGCTTAAAGTTTTTAAGTGTGTAGATCAATTCAAACTGAAAAACTTTCCCTTCCGGGTACTAGTGCGGCTATCGAGTGTTTATTTTCTGTAATAAATAATTATTATTGGACGTCGGAAAAGTCACAAATGTCCATATCCACTCTCAAGGCAGCGACGCGACGCTGGTGTACGCAAATTTTGATGAGACTTGTATGAAATGTTTCATTTACTTCAGTCGACGCCGGACCTTCTTAAATTAATTTTAAGTTCAGAAGAATATGAATAATGCAAAAAACCGGAAGAAGATGAGGCTATTCCAGGTCTCTCATCTAAAAACTCTTAATTACAGGCTTGTAACTTTTTCAAAGTGAATGTAATGTGTTATATTTAGTTTGATTGATATAATTTTTTATGTTTAGCTACATAGTTCATTTATTTTTAATGCCAAAAAGTTATATTTGTCCAATAACAAGATACATTTTGCGTTTTTAATACATTTTTGTTTTTTTGTACTTTTTTTTCTTTAAAAAGATAATATGGTCACCGTACATATACCTAAAGCTGCGTAGAAAAAAGTTACACAACAATCTTTGCGAAGTAACAAGGAAAATGGGTCAAAATCGCTGTGAATAGCGAAATTTGAAAAATCATATTGTGGAAACCATAAACTATAGAGACTTCTACCAAACACCATTTTAAAGAGGAAGGATGGAAGTTGTTTTATGTGAAGCATTACGTATACCTATATCCCCATGGGAAAAAGTTATGGGGCAAAAAACAAAATTGCTATCTTTCGTGTTGTTTTCTTGCTTTTCTTTTGAATCTATTTTTGGAAAAAAAATATTTTTCACTTTGAAATGTGATATTTCAATAGTAAATTTAACCTGGAACAATTTTTATGTAGACGTGTTTGTACCAAAAGTGCATAGAACTCACCCTAATTACTTAAAACTCCGTTAACGTTGTACATAGTTCCTTTCTATAATACATAATCAATAGCCTACTAGGTGCAATATCCGATTCGAAGGTTGGTAATCAAACTTCTTTCTATGGATCTTTTTTCCTGGATTTTTCCTTGCATAATGACCTGGAGTAGGTATTAGATATTTATCTCCTCTCATCACATATCTTACATAGTTATCTCAGTTTTCTTCTCTTAATTGTTAGAAGTACATACTTCTATTTCCTTATGTGTACGTCGCATTACTTCTACGTTGGTTATTCTATGTACCCATGAGATCTTTAGCACTCTTCGGTACTTTTCTTCAGTGTCCCCGCGTCCATCCCGTAGTATAATACGGATAGCACCTCAGCAATCGTATTTTTAACTCAAGGTTAAGTCTCGATAGCAGAGAAGCATCTTCATTCTTGTAAATGTGCTTCTGGCCTGTTCGATTCTGATTCGTATTTCTTGAGAGTTGTTATTGTTTTCATTAATGGTTATACCTGGGTATTTTAATTCTCTTACTCTTTCAATAGTGATTTAGTCCTGTGTGGTCCTGTCGCCAGGGGGGGGGGGGGGGGGGGGGTATAACGGCCTCCTTAATTCAGATGGAATTACTTAAGTTTTTTTATGTATTTTGACTCGCAGAACACGAATTTTTTGGGTAACAGTTGATCCGGATGTCGATAAGATTGTTATAAACAAAGAACTTGAGGAATTACATAACAGCGATTTTTCGCTAAACAAAACATGTTTTTGTATTTTTTGGGTGAGTCTAAGCAGAAAATGGTCCTACAAGATTTTTCGTAGGATGCATAGTTTTCGTGATAAACGCGGTTGAACTTTCAAAAAATCGAAAAATTGCAATTTTTGAACCCGAATAACTTTTGATTAAAAAATAAAATAGCAATTCTGCTTACTGCACTGGAAAGTTCAAGTCAAATTCTATCGGCTTTGATTATTTGTATTGCTAAAAATGATTTTTTTTATTGTTAACCAAAGCTATAAACACGTAGTGTTTCCCGTGCCCAATGCATGCGTTTTAATGTACGTAATCTACATATAGTCCGTCCGCTATAACTTTTCCCATGCGGTACGATTCATTTTCAATCAAATTAAGTCAAAACAGAAAGTGAAACGTACGCCGATGTGTGTAGTATATAGTATACAGTATACAAAATGTATATACACATCGACGTTCGTTTCAATTTATGTTTTGACTTAATTTGATTGAAAATGAATCGTACCGCATGGGAAAAGTTATAGCGGACGGACTATACGTAGAAATTGTCTGTATGCGCGCCTACTCGTTCGATTTTAAATGAGAAATGCATTGAAAACATCATTCAAGCACTGTGTGCTTATAGCTTTGTTTAACAATAAAAAAATTAATTTTTAGCAATGAAAATAATCAAAACCGATAAAATTTGACTTGAACTTTCAAATGCGGTAAGCAGAATTGCTACTTTATTTTTTAATCAAAAGATATTCGGGTTCAAAAATTGCAATTTTTCAATTTTCTGAAAGTTCAACCGCGTTTATGTCGAAAACTATGCATCCTACGAAAAACTTGTAAAACATTTTTTGACTAGAATTACCCAAAAAATATAAAAAAATGTTTTGTTTTGCGAAAAATCGCTGTTATTAGACTAAGAGCCACTATAGGTGAAATTTCTTAATCATTTTAGGCACGATGGGACCCTATAACTTAAATAGTAGAACCTAAAAGAAAACGTTTGAACACTGTACCGTCACTTTTCAGTGGCACATGCGTCGACAGTGGCGCATCAAACTTTCCACTTATGGACGGGATAAATAAATTAAAAGTTACCCTTCCTTACTAAAAGAATTAATTTTTTTTTATTTTTTTAAGTTCTATGTGATTAACACATAGGATTCAGAGTAATTTTAACCCACCACCCCCTTCCCCCTGCCCCCACCATTAAAAACTTCATTTTTCGTTTTTATTTTTTTGGTGGGATGCAATCAATTTTAAAATTTCAAAAAATTCACACGCATAGCTGAGGCTTTTATAAAACATGCCTATTTTTTATAGACCCATAGGTAGAGTGTACATAACCTCAAAAAATTAAAAGAAATTATTTTTTTCAAGAAAGCGTATAACTTTTTTTGAGAAATAGCTGCAGATCTAATTTTTTCTTAATCTTATGTGTTTTATCAAAAACTATATTTTTAATTTTTTTCAGATTTTTCCGTAAGGCTCCCCACCTTCAAAAATCCGAAAAACAAATTTTGGGGGGTTTTGGGGAATTTTCCCTATTTTATAGACTTCATAATATATCAAATCAATTTTGTTTTTATAGGTAATATGTAACTTGAAGTAACTGAATCCTTTAGAATATTTAAAAATCAGAAAAACACGTTCAAACCCCCCAAAACCCCCTTAAAAAACAGTTTTTTGGATTTTTGAAGGTGACCAGCGTTACAGAAAAATCTGAAAAAAATTAGAAATATAGTCTTTGATAAAATACATAAGACTAAGAAAAAATTAGATCTGCAGCTGTCCCCAAAAAAAAGTTATACTTTTTTTCAAAAAAAATTTTTTTTTTAATTTTTTTGAGGTTATGTACACTCGACCTACAGGTCTATAAAAAATAGACGTGTTTTATAAAAGCCTTATCTATGTGGGGGAATTTTTTGAAATTTTAAAATTGATTGCATCCCATTAAAAAAAAATAAAATCGAAAAATAAAGTTTTTGATGGTGGGGGCAGGGAGAAGGGGGGTGGCGGGTTAAAATTACGATGAATCTTATGTCTTAATCACATAGAACTTAAAAAAATTAAAAAATTAAATTCTGGTAATGAGGGAGGGTATTTTTTAATTTATGTATCCCGTCCATAAGTGGAAAGTTTGATGCGCCACTGTAGACGCATGTGCCACTGAAAAGTGACGGCAAAGTGCTCAAACGTTTTCTTTTAGGTTCTACTATTTAAGTTATAGGGTCCCGTCGTGCCTAAAATGATTAAGAAATTTCACCTATAGCGGCTCTTAGTCTATATGTGATTCCTCAAGTTCTTTGTTTATAACAATCTTATCGACATCCGGATCAACTGTTACCCAAAAAATTCGTGTTCTACGGGTCAAAATACGTAAAAAAAACTTGGGTAAGTCCATCTGAATAAAGGAGGCCGTTGTACCCCCCCCTCCCCCCCGTTGAATTTCTTCACAGAAATATACAGGGCCATTGATACTATAACCTAAAAGTAATGTGAATTTTACAGGGTGCTCCAAAAAAGAGTGGTATATCAAAGTTATATTTTTCTTATGGAATGCCCTATATCTGATGACATTATTGAATTGACCTTAAAAAATAAGCTATACTTTCATAAGGGTTCCCTATACCTAATACCTAAATAGAGGGTGTTTTGATTTATTTCGATTTTTATAAAAATGTAAGGTTTTAGAAAAAAATAAATATCTACGAATCTAAGAATCAGTAACAAATTTTTTCTTGGATCTTAATAATAGACTATTTAGCATACTTAAACAGATGTTTATTGTAACAAAATATCTTACAGGGTGGTCAAAATATGAGATTATTCTATTAACAAATTCAAGCTGTAATAACTTACTTATTTTAAATGGAACACCCTGTATCTTACTAGTCTATCGCGTAGAAAATTTACTTAGGTTTCCATTTGTATTAGGGTTTTCTATACCTATCTTTTTACAGGGTGGTCAAAATATTAGATTGTTTTATTAACGAATTCAAATGGCAATAACATATTTATTTTAAATGAAACATCCTATTTTTATTAGTCTGTCGTGTAGAAAATTTACTTAGCTTTCAATTATTCTTATTAGGGTTTCCTATACCTATCTCCCTTCATTTTTTAAATATTTAAAGATTTCCTAATTTGTAAGCTTTAAAAATTAGAATTAAGCATGTCGTGGTTATGTACAACACATCAATAACACCGGCAATATACTTAGACAAGATACTGACTGTCATTAATAAACTTTTCATTGTTATCACGTAATCACACAGAGTGTTGTATTATTTTAGTTGATTTTGGCCTACATGTGACATTGAATAATATGTTTATATTAAACAGCATACCCTATATTAGATGCCGTATTTTGGAAGATATTTAAATTATATTTGATTCCGTATATGTATTTTCCATATCTTAACCCAACGGTTATTAATTAAATTAATTTAAGAAGACCACTTTTTGTTTGAATGTTTGAATCGCAATTACCAACAATTAAATGCAATGGCTACTTTGACGAAAACGAGCCTATTGTACAAAAATATGTAAAAATGGGTATTTACAGAATAACGTGGGAATTTATATTTACAGAATAACATGTGTATTGAGAATGTTTACATGGAATTGAAGATATTTTAAATATCTTCCATTATAAAGAATAGAATATCGAGTATGTCATTTAAAATAAGAACACTCTGTGATTAAATGATAAAAATGTTAATTTTATTAATGAAAGTATCTTGACTAAGATATCTAAGTATATCGCCGGTGTTTAATGCTGTGTTGTGCATAACCACGACATACTGGATTCTAATAATATTTGTTATGGCTTAAAGATTAGGAAATCTTTAAATATTTCCAAAATGAAGGGAGATAGGTATAAAAAACCTTAATACAGATTGAAATCTTCTACACGCAAATTTTCTACACGATAGACTAATAAAATATAGGGTGTTTCATTTAAAATAGGTACCTTATTACAGTTTGAATTTGTTAATAAAAAAATCTAATATTTTGACCACTCTGTACAAAGATAGGTATAGGAAACCCTCATAGAAATTAAAAGCTAAGTAAATTTTCTACACGATCGATTAATACGATACAGGGTGTTCCATTTAAAATAAGTATGTTATTACAGCTTGAATTTGTTAATAGAACAATCCCATATTTTCACCACTCTGTAAATAATTTTGTTACAATAAATATCTGTTTAAATATTGTGAATAGTCTATTATTAAGATTCAAGAAAAAAATTGTTACTGATTCTTAGATTCGTAGATATTTATTTTTTTCTAAAACCTTACATTTTTATAAAAATCGAAATAAACCAAAACCCCCTGTATTTAGGTATAGGGAACTCTTATGAAAGTATAGCTTATTTTTAAGGTCAATTTAAATAATGTCATCAGATATAGGGTATTCCATAAGAAAAAATATAACTTTGATATACCACTCGTTTTTGGAGCACCCTGTATAATTCACATTATTTTTCGATTGTAGTATTAATGGCCCTGTATATTTATGTGAAGAAATTTTTTTAAAATATCAAGTGGTTTTCCGTACAGAGACCGAGGCGAATAAGATGAACCACCCTGTATATCTCACGAATGCCCTGAGTTGTCTTTGTTATTATCATATACCTATTTTGTCTTGCTTATGTTGAGCGATAGTTCATATTGTTCACTTACTGCGGTCACTTTATTAAGCAGTAGCTGTAGGTCTTCATGTGATTCGGCTAAAAGAACTGTATCATCAGCGTATCACAGGCTATTTATGATCATTCCATTAATTTTAATGCCTACGGTTTGTGCATCAATTGCCTTACTTAATATGTCTTCCGAGTATATATTAAATAATATTAGTGAAAGTATACACCCTTGTAACATTTTTTTGTATTTCTATTTCTTCTGATGTTATGTCTTCTATTCTCATTACTGCTTTTTGGCCATAGTATAAGTTCGAAATTATTCTTATATCTCTGAGGTCTAATCTTCTTTTTTCTAATGCTTCCATCAGTTGGTCATGTCTAACCCTATCAAAAGCCTTATTATAGTCAATAAAACACACACACAGTTCTTGATTAATATCTAGACATCTTTGCGATAGGACGTTAAGTGCTAATAGTGCCTCCCTTGTTCCTAGGCCTATATGGAATCCAAATTGTGAATCGTTGATGTCTATATCTAGTTTCCTACATATTCTATTATGAATCACATTTAGCAGGATTTTCAGTGCGTTACTCATCAATCTTATTGTACGATAGTCAGAGCAACTCTTGGCATTATCCTTGGGTTGATACCAGCCATTCATTTGGTGTTATTCCAGTTGTATGTATGACGTCGATTAACTCTAGCTAAACATGAATCTTGTCCTGTTCTATTAGTTTGAGAATTTCTACCGGCAGTTGATGTGGACCTGCAGCTTTTCTGTTCTTTAGCGTGTTTAGTCCATATATCACTTCGTCTTTCATTATGTCTGGGCCCAATTCTCCTTTAAGGTTTTCAAGGTTAGTTTGTCTTCTCTCATCTTCGAAGGGTTGCGTAATGTATTTCGTACATATTTCTAGCTTCTGATCTGTTCCTGCGATTATTTTTCCATTGCTATCGAATAATACATCAAACTTTTTTTGTCTACTACTGCCAACGAGTTCTTTGACTTTCTTGTGTACGTTAAAGCTGTCATGTTTTGCTTGCAACTCCACAATTTCCCCACATTTTGGTTTGCAGTATTTTTCTTTCGCATTTCTGATTTTTGTGCAATTATTCGTTTTATATCTTTATGTTATTGTTCATTTTTTCCTTTATGGATTCTTCTCTTACCTATCCATAAGATCAAGGATTTTGCTAGTTATCCATTTTTTCTTCCCTGTTGGTTTTTCTCTTTTTAGAATTTCTGTTGGTGGTTCCAATAGGGCTGATTTAATTCCACACCATTTTTCATTTATATTTTTGCAGTTTCGGTATTCTTCGTTGTTTTCAAGTTTTTTCAGATTTTCGGTTATTTTCGTTTTTAACTCATATTGTATCTTTTTGTTCTGCAAGTGTTCTGTATTTAGTTGAGTTTCTTTTTTCTTCGGAATCTTTTTGAGCTTGATGTTTATTTGAGCTACTAGAGTGTTGTGGTCAGAGGAGACGTCGCGTCAGCGTTTGGGTATGTCTTATTATGGCTCCTCTACACATCGGCAGACGCCTCCACCTGTTGATGCATCAGCAGATGTGTAGATGGGGTAATTTGATCGTTTGTTGTTTATATATCACGTCGGCGGACGCTTCTGCGAAATATTCGATATTTGTCGGTTTTTTCAGCACAAATCAAAGGGTTTCGGTGCGAACGTTCGACGCCTCTGTACACATCGATCTGACCTCTAACGACGGATTAATGAATGATTTACAGATGTGTACCTACAAATGTGTGGTCAGCTCGTGATGATACATCGGCAGATGCATCCGCAGACGCGTCTGCCGATGTGTAGAGGAGGCATTAACTGACTTGGATATTATTTCTGATATTATTTCTGTATCTTGCGCTTATCCAAATGGAATCTATTTTTGTTTATCACTGTCCTGAAGTGACCTCCATGTGTAGGCCTACATCATACTGCTTGCGTTAAATCATCGAAGCTTCGTGTCCAAATTATTTTTATTAGGTGGCACACGAAAAAGAAGTTATGGGTATTTCAACTTTGCTGTATTATCACACACGGATTGCACAAGATAAGAAATATCTTCTAGCAATATCGCTGCAGAACAGCCCTCCTAGACGAATCCTTAAGGCACATCTGGTACGAAGCAGATGAAGAGGTAGGTCAAAACTTTAACAAGGGGATGACTAGCGAAATCGATCTGGAAGGTCGAGGCTCTAATATAGAGATGCTGTAGACCATTGATGATGATGATAATGATGATAAAAAAACCTAACTTGGGTTGTTTAATGCAATTTGCAATAAAATACCAGTTAAATTCCGTAATAAGCAATATTGGACATATACAATTCTGGCAGCTGTCAGATTTGTCTCGAATTGCATAGAATAATTCACGAAATGTCTAAAACACAACAATATGTTAACTGAGAGAAGTCTGAGAAAAAAAAGCTATATGCAACATCAGCATAAAATGTTTTTTCGTCATGCCTGGAACTGTCGTACTTTTGCTCGTGCTCGTGCTGTCAATTTTTCCATTCATGAAAAAAGTACTACTTTATCCACTTGTTGCAAAAATTGGTATTCTTCCCATTATCTGAATCTGTTTCTTGCATTTAATGTTAATTCACTTCCACGTATAATCACGTTTATATAATTTAATGCATAATGTTCCTTTCAGTGAGTGAAAAAACTTTTATTTGTTTATTTTAATTTGACGTATACATTACTGCTGCTTAAGAGGAAACAGTAGCGATCAACAGGTAGCAAAAACGCGTTCCAAGATTGCGGCTGTAATTTTGAATATTTTTTCGAGATATTTGGCACACGTATTCGCAATATAATAAAGAATGGCGGTACAGAGCCCAATTTGAAAAATATATTAATATGTGGAAATTACTCTGTAATTAAATACAATATTAAAAAACGAGCCTGTACCGCCATTAAGAAGAACAAAAAAATACACTTTCTTCAAATAAACTTTTTTATCCGATGCCTAGATTGTGTGTCATTTTGGAACTACTAAAATTTTTTATTTCATTAGTAGTTCCAAAATTACACAAAATCTAGGCATCGGATAAAAAAGTTTATCTGAAGAAAGTGTATTTTTTTGTTCTTCTTAATGGCGGTACAGGCTCGTTTTTTTAATATTGCATTTAATTACAGAGTAATTTCCACATATTAATATATTTTTCAAATTGGGCTCTGTACCGCCATTCTTTATTATATTACGAATACGTGTGCCAAATATCTCGAAAAAATATTCAAAATTACAGCCGCAATCTTGGAACGCGTTTTCGCTACCTGTTGATCGCTACTGTTTCACCTTAAAAACATTGGTTATGTTTTCCCTAAACCATTTTTAAAGCTCTTTTATTTCGTACTAAAATACATGCATACTAAAACTGTTAATAAAAGTGTTAATTGCTCTTTTATTATCTCCTAATATGATTATGATATAATCGGCAAATTAATTACGTATTATTCAACACCAAAAATAAAATCCTGAAAAGATAATTACTTTATTATAAAATCTTTAAGAATCTTTAAAAAAATCAAAAAGAATATTAAAACGGAATAATGAATATTGGACCTAACTATAACTGTTTACGAGAGGAAGTGAAACTAAAATGCGAAGAAAAGTGAAAGTGAAGCTAAAAAGCTGATAATATTATGTAACCTTAACCTTTTAAAACAACTCAAGGGTATTTACCCGTATATTTTGGTGGCTTAAAGCTTGTAAACCTGTAAGTATAACTATCTACACTTACGTGCAAAAAAATCGATCCACTTAAAATTTTGGTCATTTTTAATATCTCGAATTTCCTAAACCTGTTGTCCGATTTAAGTGATTTTTTACCATGTTATAGCCTTATTCATTATCAATATCGCTGAAATAATATTGTCGCTAGACAGGTAAACTGTCATTGTATACCGGGTGTACGAATCAAACTGTGTTCTTTTCTCAAAGTTCGCATCACCCTGTGGACTATTCTAGCATTTATAAAATACTGAAATTAAAACCCAACTATAGCCTCAGGTTTTCTTAACATTCTGTTTTTAGATTCATTCGCTTATGTTGGATAATAAAAAAGTTAGGTACTTTAACAACTGGCTATGTTCGTCATCAGTACAGGGTGTTTCTAAATAAGTGCGACAAACTTTAAGGGGTAATTTTACATGAGAAAATAATGACAGTTTGCTTTATAATCATATGTCCGCAATCGCTTCGTTTCCGAGATACGGGATGTTCAATTTTTTTTACAAACTGACGATTTATTTATTGCTTCAAAACCAGTTGAGATGTGCAAATCAAATTTGGTGGGTGAATATAAAATTCTTAATTGTATGTCAAAAAATGTGCAATAACTACGTCTTAAAACTCACCAAATGTTATTTACATATCTCAACTGGTTTTAAAGCAACAAATGAATCGTCAGTTTGTAAAACAAGAATGTGTGTGTACCTTGTACGCACGTAAGAAGTTATACTTCTACTACATATTATGTGATTTTTAAAACAATACCAAAAATTAAAAAAAATAAAAGAATAAAACGCACACAAACACATTGAAAAATGCCACAAAGAAAAATGATTTCTGAACGATAATAATTGTTGGCAAAAATTTTAAATACGCATTTTCTAAAAAAAAAAATTATATATCAAATATACTTACAATCATAACATGCATAAAAAAATAAAAAAGTAAAACTTGCATCGGGAATTGAACCCTTGAATTTCGTGCCGCTTTGACTCGTAATCGAAGCGTAGACTCACTCGTCCAATCCCACATTAAGTGCGTTCGCGGGAGCCTGTCGGCGACAAATTAGCAGCAAAACGCATGCGCACTTTAAAATGATATAAATAATATCGTTAATAGATAAATATACAAGGTATATTTACCTAGTATAATTTAATAATTAGTTATTAATATTAATTAAATGTAAATACACCTTGTATATTTATCTATTAACGGTATTATTTATATTAAGTGAGGTTAGAAATTGTCGGCGACAATTTGTCAACTGTACCCGCGAACGCACCTAATATTTATCATGTTGAAAAATACGGTAACTGAACGTTTTACTGTTTGACAGTTGTTTTGAAATTTTTTTGCTCAATTAGAAATCCAATGAAATCAATTAATTTGTGGGCATCTGATTGAATACAACCAACATTATACTGAAAACAGATCCCATGGGCTGTTTTCACTCAATCATGTAGCTATGGATACCTACATTTCGTTTCATTTCGATTTTGACATTTCAAATATTCAATATTTCAAAATGTCACTAAAATACATCTTCATCAGTTATAGAAACTAACATGTCTGGATCTTCATTAAATTTTTCTAATTGTTCCTTTGTTAATTGCACATTTAAATAAATTGTTTCTGCTCTGTATTTTTTTTTCATAACCAGCAAAAAATTTTCTATCCGAATAACCCTCGAACATTGATAAATGCTCAAAAATTTTTTAACAACTTTCTCAAGCTTGTTGCTTACAGGCAACAGATCTCCGCCTACGGCGTCGGTCTGTTTCCAAGCAACAAGCTTTCGAAATCTGTTATAAAATTTTTTCGAACAATTATCAATGTCCTTGGGTTATTACTACTGAAAATTAAATTATGTAGGTTAAATTTTGTGGAAGAAAATATAAAAATATAACAAAACAGTAAGAAAACAATATATTAGATGAAGATTGGTAGAACTTTTGTTGGTAATCAAATTAAGTATGTAAATCAAAGCATTACATACCTACTAGATAAATAAATCTACGCCAAAAAATCATAATTTAAAAATAAAAATCGAACCTAATTTGGGATTTCTCTCTAAAATCCGCATTCTTGAGAAAATAAATGTATGTATTTCAACCTAATACAAATGTATAATTACAATATGATTATAATAAAAACTACTTACCAAATTAGAATGAGTTTTCCTTGTCCAAAATAGTCCAAAAGTCCAAAAATATAGGTATATGAAAACTATTTAAAAAGGCAGTATAACTATTAACTAACTTTTGTTTGTTGTTTCTTTTCACACAAATTTTAAAACGCAACAACCATAAATAATCTAACTACAGCTGTGCCACAGCCGCCATATTGAATAATTTTTGACATGTCATTTGAACATCCAATCAGAACAAAGTTATAATGCGCATGCGCCCGGTCGGTAGGTTTTCCCATATAAAAATTTACCCTCTATCGCCGGTAAAGAAGTATAACTTCAAAAAAATTGAACATCTCGTATCTCGGAAACGAAGCGTTTGCGGACATATGATTATAAAGCAAACTGTCATTATTTTCTCATGTAAAATTACCCCTTAAAGTTTGTCGCACTTATTTAGAAACACCCCGTACTGATGACGAACATGGCCAGTTGTTAAAGTACCCAACTTTTTTATTATCCAACATATGCGAATGAATCTAAAAACAGAATGTTAAGAAAACCTGAGGCTATAGTTGGGTTTTAATTTCAGTATTTTATAAATGCCAGAATAGTCCACATAGCCCGATCAAAGAACAATCTGACCCCAAAAAAAATTAAGGAAAGATGAAAATTTGGAAATAGGTAGTTGAAATTGTCTATTATTATATAAGAAAAAGTTTACAATTCTACATCTCCTCCATTTTTCAAAAATGGAGGGGAATACCCCCCTCTCGAAGGTGAAAAATATACATTCAAAATAAGTCCGGAATTGGATAAAATGACTAATTCTAAGCAACTTTTCTTCTATAGAGTTTTTTCCCTAAGTCAATACTTTTATAAAATATATAATAAAATAAATATATATAAAATATATTATATAGATTATAAAAAACTGAAAAAATGGTGTATGCTTGAGGTCTGTAGACGCAGTAGAAGCAGAGTTGTAGCTAATGAAAAGTAGGTTCTTTTTCATCAAATTCCAAATCGAATATTTCAATGTGAAATAACCTAAAAACGGAGCACTTTTCGGGAAAAATTCATTTCAACTTTTTTAAACTGTTTAAAAAAGGTTTATTTTTGTTTTTTAAAAAAACTTGTAACATTAAAAGTAAGTGACTTACGCTCAAAATATTGTTGGTCCCTTTTATTTTTTAGTAAAAAAATCGCGAAAATCACCCCCTAATTAGCATCACAAATAAATTTTATCATTACCACTTCACAAGTTACTTTGCGTATGTATTATTTATATGATCTGTAAGTTTCATCGGTTCAAAGTGCTTATTTTTGAAAAAGCTGTAGTTAAAATGGCTTGAACGAGTAACTAATCACGAGTTTAGGCAAATTTTGAACATCCATAGCATAACCAGTTTTTGTATAACAAGAAAACAAAAAAGAAAAAATATTCAGAATAGCAAAACGTACATTTTACGTACTCTTTAAGATTTTTGGTATTACTAATAATTTTTAAGTTAATTCCATGAACAATTTCATTTTTTTTTTTCAAAATTAAAAAAAAGGTTTTATTTTAAACCCAATTTTTTTAAAAAATGAGCACATTGAACCAATGAAACTTATAGATAATATATAATACATAATACATAAGTAAACTTAATAAATAATACATAAGTAAACCCAAGTAGCACAATAAAAACATTTTAGTTTTATTTAAGGTTTATGAAGGTTGTATTTTGGTAAATAAGAAGATAATGGTTTTAGTTACCTTGTAGATATACTGCCAGAACTATAAAACTGTTAAGCATTTGTCACTAGTTTTAAAGTATCTAATAAGAGTACCAAATAAAACTAATTAATCTTAATAGATAATTTGTCTTATTGTAGTTTTAAAATGGTTTATTCTCAGTTCACTTTAAAATTAATCAGTTTTATGAAGAACTTCCGGACTGTTTGGTTTTATTAGATTCTCGTTTGTGACCCTGTAGTTTTATTGCAGTTTTAAATATTCTCCTAATATGACTAATAAAACCTATTATTAAAACTACTGGATCTCAAGACTATTATGTCAGTAAAACATATGCCTTAAAACTATTTTTTTAGTTTTCTTTAAAGTTGCTTTCTTAAAAGCAATTATGTAGTAGGCTATATTAAAAGCAAACGCTCTTAACTGAATCAATTTGGTTATCGTAAAGACTAAACTATGTTTCTTGTTAGAAACAATAAAACTAAACTCATCTCCTCTTCTTTCATGTCCAGTATGGTCGGCCATTTTTTTCAGAGCGAAACAGTGGTGTAGTGTGTTGTAAAAAGTGGAAGTACAGTTAGTATGGAAGAAATAAGTAGCAAGTACTTAAAATATAAACGAACTGGTCATTTTAAAAGAAAAATACAACACACACAGCACTACGACGTCACGATTTTAGGTTAGATTCACATTAAAACCGAGTGGCATTATTTACAGTAGCATTAAAACTAAACGGTTTTAATTCCATGGCAACCTTGCTTTTATGTAGGATATATGCTCTTGGAAAGATATAAAATAAAACCATTTGATCTTAACAATTCTCTGTCGATAGACCAAATGGTTTTATTTGGATTTCGGCCATATTGCTTTCTGGAGATGCTGAAAGCCATGATAGATATACTGCTGAATATAAGGCTTACATAAAAATTATAAATAAGCGCCTTAAAGACATAAATTCGATTTATTTTAATATTAAAACATTAAAATTGTAGATAAAATTATTTTTCTTTTAAATTAATATTTTTCGGATTTAAATTTTTTTATTATTTTTATTTTTTAATCGCCAAAAGTCAGAAATTTTAGGGCGCGTGAGTTATTTAGACCTATTGTTGTTAACATTACCAATAAAGTTGGGTGCGCAAGTGTTTTTCTACCTTGACAGTCCGAAATAACCAAATACTTTTTATTATTTTATGGTTACAAATACGTATCTACCTATCATAACACATGGAAAAATTTGTTGGCCTATATGGAGTATATGGGTTTAAAGAATCGTTTAATATGGTAAATTGTCTTTAAAAGTCTCCATTTAAGAAACCTTTTTAAGTTTGCTATAAAACTGCCTGCACTTAAAGTGTCTTTTAACATGGTTTTAAAAGCACCTTCACAACAGCTTTAAAACCAGTTGCTTAAAAAAAAGTTTTAAGGTTTTTATTTTTGGTTTTATTGACCTCTTTCAGGTCCTTTTATGCTGAAAGCGGTTTTATTGCTACCTTAGGGTTTACTTAAAAACCAAATGGTTTTAATTTTAGTTTTATTCTACAGTTTTAAAGCATCCTTAAAAGACTTAATAAACCTGTTCGGTGCTACTTGGGAAGTAACTTGTGAAGCAGTAACGATTAATTTTATTTGGGAAGCTAATTAGGGGGTAATTTTCGCAATTTTTGTACCAAAAAATAAAAGTAACCAACAATATTTTGAGCGTAACTCACTTATTTTTAATGTTAGTAGTTTTTTTAAACAACAAAAATAAATCTTTTTTAAACACTTTAAAAAAGTTATAATGAATTTTCCCCGAAAAGTGCTCTGTTTTTTGGTTATTTCACATTGAAATATTGGATTTGGAATTTGACGAAGAAGAACCTACTTTTCATTAGCTACAACTCTTCTTCTACTGGGTCTGCAGACCTCAGGCGTACACCATTTTTTAAATTTTTTATAAGCTATATTTTCACTAAGAATATTTTTTTCGCTAGAATACATACTTTTTGAGTTATCTGTGAAAAACCGTCCAAAAGCATGTTTTTTTTTTGTTAAAAATGAACATATGCACTCGCAAATAAATCGAAGTATTGACTTGGTGAAAAAACTTTATAGAACAAAAATTGCTTAGAATTAGTCATTTTATCCAATTCCGGGCCTATTTTGAACGTATATTTTTTCACTCCGAGAAAATATTTTTCACCCCGTATTTCCCAATTTTTGTAAAATGGAGGGGATGTAGAATTGTAAACTTTTTCTTATATAATAATAGACAATTTCAACTACCTATTCCCAAATTTTCATCCTTCCTTTATTTTTTTGGAGGTTTTCGTAAAATTTTTTGTTCCCTGATCGGGCTAACAGGATGATGCGAACTTTGAGAAAAAACACGGTTTGATTCGTACACCCGGTATACAATGACAGTTTACCTGTCTAGCAACAATATTATTACAGCGATATTGTTAATGAATAAAGCTATAACATGGTAAAAAATCACTCAAATCGGACAACAGGTTTAGAAAATTCGAGACATCAAAAATGACCAAATTTTTAAGTGGATCGATTTTTTGCACCTGAGTGTATTAACTTTTCTTACCTTAGTCAAAATTTAACCTCACGTTTGCTTTACTTATAGAGTTATACTTATTTTAGGCGATAACACTGATGATGGAATATTGATTCCGAAAACGTTTTGTTGTGATATAATCCTTTTTAGGGATTTTAAATATACCTTTTACATGATAAGGTTTTTATTTTTTGTAAAAATAGTAAGAGTTGATAGTTAATATTCAATATACATAAACAATATCTTGGGCAAATTCTACCTTTTGTTCTCTCGGAGAAATGTCCTTGAAAACGTTGTTGGTAATCTATTTAAATTGCTTTTGTTTTGCTAATCATTGTCTAGGTGAAATTTAAACTCAAAATTTGCATTTTGGCGACGATATGTCCCACAAATTTTAAGCTAAAACGTTTTAACACGCATTAAAAATGTATAAATTATGGCCCAGTTAAACGACGCCAGTAATTAATTCGAGCTACTAAAACCGAATACCGATAAAATTATTATAACTAAGACAAAAATTTATACATTAGGGATTTAAAACTGTTGAATTGTGACATGCCACAAAATGTTATGTTTATATGGGATTAGCCACAGTTCGGTTATACTGACAATTACATATTTTACTAAAAATAAACTGCTCGTCAAAAGTTTTTTTTTCTCTGATTCTGGCTTTGGTTTAGAACTAGAACCTTTAGCCACGTAATTGTATAACTTATTACTAAGTCAGGGGAGTAATGTGTAGTGTGTGTGTTGAGTAAGTGTCTTGTTACTTTGCAAAGTCGACGTCATTGTCTTTGCAAAGAGACGCTAATTGTTTCCGAACGTGTGCGGTCCCTCCGGTGAGTACCGATCCCACAAGGACAGAAACTATTTTTCATTTATTAATTTATAATAAATGAAAAATTTCTGCCCCTGGTAGGATTCGAACTCCCGACCTTTCGTTTCAAAGGTAGGCGCTCTTACCACTGCGCCACAGAGGGGTTATTCGTCAAAAGTTAGGGATATAGAAAATTCTGCTGAATTTTCATAGTAATTTTTTTATTATTTTAGATTTTTCTTTAGTATTTACACAGTTATGCAAAGGTTTACTCAAACTTTTTTTTGTACTTATAGCGGGTGGAAGAAAAGGTTTTTCTTTTAAGTTTGAGACGCCCTGTAGGGAGGACGAGGTATAAATGTGAGTACACATCGAAATCGTATTGTAGTGTAAACATTTTGTTTCTTGAATGTCCCTGATGGAGAACAGAAAAGATACCGGAAGTCTGGGAAGAAAATTTATTGATACCAATACACAAGAAAGGAGATGAAGCGGAAAGTGATAACTATAGGGCTATATGCTTATCATCAGTGGCATATAAAGTCTACACCGGGATAATAGAAAGGAAGCTCAGGAAAGAACTGGAAGGAAAACTAGAAGAAGAACAAGCGGCTTTTAGGAAGGAAAGAGGAACAACAGATAATATATACATACTGAGAAATATAATTGAAAGGAAAAACGAAATAGGAGAAGAATTATATATTACGTTTATAGATATTAAAGCTGCTTTTGACTCTATAAATAGAGAAGTAATATGGTCAGTAATGGAAGATCTGCAAATCCCGCAAAAGATAGTAAGCGTGGTAAAAAGTACATATAGAAACTTACTTGCTAAAGTACAAATGAACGGAAACAGATCGCCAATAATAAACCTAAGGAGAGGAATAAAACAAGGGGACAGTCTCAGCCCAGTTTTGTTTATATTAGTAATGGATAGAGTAATGAAGAGCGCTAAAAGAAGGTCAAGGCAATTACAGTCAATAATAGGGTACAGGAATTTAGTACCAGTGAGAATGGAGGGATTACTATATGCAGATGACTTAGTAATAATAGCAGACAATAAAGAGAAAATGCAAAAATTAATCAATATATGGGTGGAGGAAATAGAAAATTTGAAAATGGAGGTAAATGTAAAGAAAACGAAGACCATGATAGTATCCCAAAAGAAAAGGGAAGAAATAAACCAAACGATATTTAGGTGCAAAAACGAAATAATAGAAACAGTCTCGACGTTTGAATACCTTGGAGTAATAATATCAGAGGATGGAAAGATAGATCAAGAAATCTCATACAGAGCGAAAAAAGCAAATAAGATCTACTATGCACTAAATAAAACAATATTTGGAAAGGAGGAAATAGATAAAGAAATAAAACTGAAGGTATACAACGCAATCTCTGTGCCAACTTTAATATATGCAAGTGAGACATGGGTAAACAATGCAAAAATAGACAGTACAATAAACGCAGCGGAGATGAAGCAGCTAAGAAAAATAGCAGGAAAATCGAAATTGGACAGAATAAGACATGAAGATATTAGACAAAGACTGAAACAGGAATCGATAATAACCAAGATACAAAAAGAAAATTAAAATGGTATGGACACATTAACAGAATGGACCAGGGAAGACTACCAAAGCAGGTGATGGAATCGAAAAGATATGGTAAAAGAAGGAAAGGGAGGCCAAGGAAGAGATGGATCGATCAGATTATAGAAATTGGACAGGAAAAAGGAAAAACACATCAACAAATGAAAGAGTTAGCAAAGGACCGCAAGAAATAAAAGAGATGGATAGAAGATGAATAAAACCTCCGACGCCCCTGAGGGGCATAAAGAGTTTCGAGAAAGAAGAGAAGAAGAATGTGTCTGATATCTTTAGAAACAAAAAAATAGACGATTTTGTAATTTAACATGTGTTTTAACCGAAACAAAAGTTTGAGACACCTTGTAGGGAGAAAAAGGCACAAAGGTGAGTATACCTCGATATTATGTTGTAGTCTCATATTTTGTGAATTTTTTATTTTTTTAATTTCTCCAATATATTTAATAACAAAGAAACTAGACGGTATTACTCTTTAATATGTGTTTTAACTGACGACATGCATCACATCACACATGTGAAACATAGAAACACATATTAAAGAGTAATACCGTCTAGTTTCTTTGTTATTAAAGATATCAGAGAAATTAAAGAAATAAAATATTCACAAAATACGAGACTACAACATAATATAATTCTGAACCACAAAATATCGTTAATATCTTTGCTGAATACTTTAATGATGTTTATCAAGCAGGTAATGTACTAACCAGCAATAATGTCTTAGCGGTCAACACTGAATGTCTAAATTTTTATCCTGTTCAAGAAACTGAAATAATTCTAGCCAGCAAAAAATTAAAAAATAAGATGACTTCTGGACCTGATAAAATACCCTCTTTTTTATTAAAGATTGCATAGATGATTTAACTAAGCCATTATTAAAAATTTTCAATTTGTGTCTATTATACAAACAGTATCCAAGTATCTGAAAGGAATCAAAGGTATGTCCTGTTTATAAAAATGGGGAAAAGTGTTGTGTAGCAAATTATAGGCCCATATCTATTATATGCAATTTATCCAAAATTTTTGAAATCATACTTTATAATCGTATATATTCTTTCACTCGTAATCAAATTTCACAATATCAGCATGGCTTCATTGCTAATCGATCCACAGTTACAAACTTATTGGGAATAACACAGTACATATCTAAGGCGTTGGATAGGAGATCCCAAGTTGACGTTATATATACTGATTTTTCAAAGGCCTTTGCCAAAATTCATCATGGAGTTCTTCTTTCCAAATTGTCACTTTTTGGGTTTTCTAAAGATGCTGTCGCTTTCATAAAATCCTATTTGTCTGGTAGAACTCAATTTGTATCTTATAATGGTTATAACTGTCACAAATACATACCTTCATCTGGAGTCCCACAAGGATCAAATCTAGGTCCACTCTTGTTTTTGTTATTTATTAATGACTTATGTGAGAAAATTTCTGTGCCCTGTTTGTGTTATGCAGATGATTTAAAAGTTTACTTAGAAATTAACGATATCAATGATTGTCACACTATCCAGAATGAACTGAGTGGTGTGCATGAATGGTGTAAAGAAAACTATTTAAATCTTAATGCAAATAAATGCAAAATTGTAAGTTACTCAAGGAAACATAATGGTATAAACTATGTTTATACTATTGATGGTAGCGAACTGGAACATGTGAATAAAATTAAAGATCTTGGCATAATTTTCGACTGTAAACTTTCATTTACTGAACATATACATCTTTAAAAGTTTCTGAAGCACTTAAATCATATGAATTTGTAGTCAGAAATAGCCGAAATATTACTAACATAAAAACTGTCAAATTACTATATTTATCTTATGTACGTTGTAAATTAGAATAGGCGTCTATAATTTGGTCTCCATTTTATAATTCACAGGTGCAGTTGATTGAAAAGGTGCAGCGTAAATTTTTGAAATATTTATCATTTAAGATTAACGGCATATACACTTCTCAACAATTGAAGTGGATATTATGAAAATGTGTATTTTATTTTTTGTTCATAAGGTCAAATAGAAAAATGGAGTGATATAAAGATTTATTTTTACTTCGTATTTTCATACAGATGAACCGAAAGAAAGAAATTCTGTGAGAAAAAAAAAATAGAAAATAAACAAAAATTGTAAAATTAACAACCTAAAATTTCTATTCCTGCTCAATTTCTAGTATCCCGAAAAGAAAAATTAATAGTGTGTGGGTCCACTTCTGTGTCGCCTTAGCGCTCTAACTCTATTTGGAAGACCTCTTATTAAGTTATTGATGAACTGCTGTGGTATACGTTCCCAAATCGCGCGTAATGTATTGGCCAACTGATCTAAGGTTTGGGGCGGTTGAAGGAGCCTGTTTTGTTGCCTAGACATTTCGGCCCAAACATGTTCAATGCAATTCATATCAGGTGAACACGGTGGCCACTCCATTCTTGTAATGCCTTGAGCTTCTATACACTCGTTGACAATTCTCGCACGGTGAGGGCGAGCATTATCATCAATCAGAACAAATTGTTCGCCTATTGCACCAAAAAATGGAACAACTATTGGTACTATGACTCTGTCTCGATATCGTGTAGCAGTCATTGTCTCATTAACTAAGACGACTAAGTCCATGCGACCGTCAAAACATATGCCTCCCACACACGCAAACGGATCCACCTCCAAAAAGAGTGGTTGGGACTCTCAGATTTTCATTGTAACGCTGTCCTCTTTCCCTCCACACCAATATTCGGCCATCATTCGTATACAAACGAAATCTGGACTCGTCAGTAAAGAGACAATTCCTCCAATTTTCGAAATTCCACTGATAGTGTTCCATCGCCCAGCGATATCTGCATTCACGCTGCTCCCTAGTTAGTCGTGGATAGGTAGCGCGCTGTCTAGCCCTTAAATTGGATGCATGTAACCGTCTTCTGACAGTTTGACTGGAAATCGCTCGTCCAGTAGCATGCCTGAAGATACTGTTAATTCTGGAAGCCGTGAATGTTGGGTTTCTTCTTGCCGACAGAAATACAAAACGGTCTTGCCGACGAGTTGTAGATCGTTCTCTTCCTCCTACATGCCTGTATGTTGCAGATCCAGTTGCTACATACCGATTCCATGCACGACTTATCACACTTTGCGAGACATTTAGCCTCATAGCAACCTCTTGTTGAGTTACGCCTTGTTGGATCCAAGGAACTAATTGCTCGAGCTGCACTAGTTCTAAACGTCTTTGCGGCATAATGTTTTTGTGATAAATAGATTTCTTGACTTATTGACAACAGGTAACGCCAAGACAAGCACTTTTATACGAATGATATATTCATGTTTGGAACAACATTTCTCTCTTTGTACGAGATAAGGGTCGATAAGAATAGGGAGAAAAAACCATATGGCAAAAAATATTGACAATAAAGATAGCATATAGAGTATAGTACAGGCAATTATTTTAAAAATAGTTTTGTATGTTAATTTTAGGAATTTCAAAATTATCCACTTCAATTGTTGAGTAGTGTATCCAGAGAGAGGTATCAGAAATAGTGAGTTGTGTAATAGTTTAGATGTGGTTTCATTAGAAATGAGGCGAAATTGTGCTTCACTAATATTTTTATTTAAATTGCTGCATAATTCAACTGACTGCCCCGATATTCTCAAACAAATAAATTTTAATGTACCTTCTTATCCTGTTAGAAATGTTTCCACGTTCAGAACTACACAAGCCAGAACAAACCTGATATTAAACTCCCCCAATTTGTTATGTGTGAAAATTATAATTGTTTGGTAAACTATTGTGATATATTCAACTGTAGTATAAGTCAACTCGTCAGAATGGCTAAGTCTCATTTGAATTCTTAATTCACTTGGTAATTATCTTTTCTTTTTTTTCTTTTATAGTTTATAGTTTATAATTAATGTAAAATGGTCCTCTAAATGGATACCTGTTGGACAATAAAGCCATTATTTATTTATTTATTTATTTATAATATCGAGGTATACTCACCTTTGTGCCTTTTCTCCCTACAAGGTGTCTCAAACTTTTGTTTCGGTTAAAACACATGTTAAATTACAAAACCGTCTATTTTTTTTGTTTCTAACGATATCAGGGACAACCAAACAACAACATGTTCACAAAACATAAGACTACAATACTATTCTGATGTATACTGATATTTGTACCTCGTTCCCCCTACCGGGCGTCTCAAACTTAACATAAGAAAAACATTTCTTTTCTTCCACCCGGTATAAGTACAAAAAATAAGTTTGAGTAAACCTTTTTACAATTGTGTAAATACTAAAGAAAAATCTAAAATAAAAAAAATAGTGGAATCCGTCTGTTCACGAAAAAGTCAACTATGAAAATCAGCATAATTCTCTATACAGTAGACTCCCGTAAGTTCGGCCACCTCGGGACCGGACCCTAGGCCGAACTTAAAAGTGGCCGAACTAACCGATGCTTATCTAAAAAATGCCCATTTATTGTTTTTATGATTGTATGGATCTAGCAAAAACAAAACACTTGTACATTAAGTAGAAGACAACACAGAGGAATACTCTGACATATATTTAACATAATATATGAAAAGATAGACCGTTACAAAAATACTATAAAACAATACTTTCAGAACTCTAGGCATAATAAAATTTAAAAATATTATTGCACATTGGTGGTTTGGCTTCTTAAACACTTAAAAAAAAGTCAGTAATTTTTTTCTGAATTTTCTTTTCTAATGATTTTTGATGTGCAAAGTGTGTGACTAATGCTCAGAGAGCCGGCCGGACTAAGCGGAGACCGAACTAACCGAGGCCGAACTTACGGGAGTCTACTGTATTCCTAACTTTTGACGAGCAGTTTACTTGTTTCGATTTCCATTCCTGAAATCGTTATCAAAAGAAATTAATAACAATACATTGTTGATAAGGTGTGTACCACCGATAATAATTATTGTTGTTATTGTTGAGGTTATGTCACATCCCAGTCAACAAAAATTGTACTTTGCCTAGGTAATGATGGTTGTAGGCAACAGACAGTTATGGCTGGAAAATTAGATAATAGGGTGGATGTTTTTATGCTCTGTGATATATCAAATTCTGATTATTCAGTGTATTTATGCAATAATTTTGTTTGTTATATGATTCTATGTTAGAGAATGTTCGTAGTAATGAGTTTTTGGAGTAAAAAAGTTGTAAATCAAGTTTTATGTACTGTGTGTTGCATATGTGTAGTGTATGATTAGTCCAAGTAATGAAGTTTAAAATCGGACAAAACCTCGCAATTTTTACAGAATGGATCGATTTGCTTGAAAATTTGAGAATAAGTATTGGATAGTCCAAGGATCAAAATCTATATCATGCCGAGAGGCGCTTTCACCATGGGGGTGGTTGCCACCCCATCTCGGGGGTGGAAATTTTTTGTTATACTTTAATCGCAAAAGTTGGTAAAAACGTTCATTCTAAGCAAAAAATGTTCTATACATATTTTTGATAAAATTGATAGTTTTCGATTTATTCGCTATCGAAAGTGTTAGTTTTATATCGAAAAAATCAATGTTTTTAATAAGTTTTCTGCTAATAACTCCAAAAGTTTTCGTTTTATCAAAACAACTTTACTTAACAAAAATGTACCTTTTGAAAAAATAAACAAAACCAATTTTTTAAATTTTCTTTAGGACCAATAGTAATCGAGCTATACTTTATTATATGTTGGCTCTTCTTCGTTAAATGTTAAATATTGTAGTTCCAAAGTCAAAAGACGGGAAAACTATGCATTTTTCGAGGAAAACTTGTTTAAACTAAATTAAAGCACTTAAAAATATCTTTCACCAGAAATAAAAAAAAGTCTCTAGCCAAAATAAAAAGAATGTCAGTCCCCATTTTTTTCAGCCAAAAAGTGATTGGAAGCAACCCTCTAATCACCACCCTAATTAAAATTAGTCATTAACCTTATTTGGTCTTTTTTACTTATGTATTATTAATAAGTTCTAGAAGTTTGACCGGCTTATAATAATTAGTTTTAAAAAAAATGGAGTTAAAAGCGAATAACGAATTTTTGTAGTTTGGAAAAAAATGGCCTCTTCTTCAGAATAGCAAAATTAACATCAGAGATACAAAAAAATGTTTAAATATGAAATTGTAGCTTATTTAATTTCCAAGAACCTGATTTACAAAAAATTTTTGTGCGGCAAAAATTGAGTGAGCTATTGACAATTAAAACTTGTAATAACATGCAAAAACCACCTTTACCAACCCTTTCAAAGTCACCTCTTTTTGCGACTGAGCATTTTATAAATATCTAATATAAATAGGCTTATAGACCTTGTAAAAACATACAAAATTATATCTCTATCAAACTTTTTAAGTTAAAAATAAAAAAGTTACGGTTAAAAAATCAATAAATTTTTTTGAAAAAAAAAGGGAAATCCAATTGGAAGCATAATAATGTAAGTTAGCGGTGTTTTTGGTCATTGGTCTTATTCATTCTTATTTATTTATGTATTATAAATAGATTGTAGAAGTTTGACTGGCTTAAAATGATTAGTTTTTAAAAAACTGGAGTTAAAAGCGAATAAGGAATTTGTGTAGTTTGGTAAAAACTGCCATTTTCTTCAGAATAGAAAGAGTAGCGTCAGAGATACGAAAAAATGTTTTCATATAAAATTGTAGGTTATTTAATTCCCAAGAACTTGGTTTGAAAAAAAATTTCCACGGCAAAAATTGAGTGAATCGTAATATCGAAAAACATTGATTTTTTCTATACAAAACTAACACTTTCGATAGCGAATAAATCGAAAACTATTAATTTTATCAAAAAAATGTATAGAACAGTTTTTGCTTAGAATGAATGTTTTTATCAAATTTTGCGGTCAAAATATAATAAAAAAAATTTCACCACCGAGATGGGGTGGCAACCACCCCCATGGTAAAAGCGCCTTTCGGCATCATATAGATTTTGATCCTTGGACTATCCACTACTTATTGTCAAATTTTCAAGCAAATCGATCCATTCTGTAAAAATTGCGAGGTGAAAAGCTTCAGTTCCTGGACTAGATAGAGATGTGTCTTTCACGTTTTCCTGTTCTCTATTATTTGTATGTTTTTGTTTTTTACTTCTTTAAGTATTAGCAACCAAAGTCTGCTGCTGGATTCGCTACACATTTTTCTTCATTTAGTAGGATGAGGGCTGCTTCCTTGTTTTTTGTCTTTTTCATGTCTGTTTCCTTCATGATTATTGAAGCATCTTTCCACTATGGTCTGTGTTTATTGTCTCGAGCATGTTTGCATATCTGCGATTTGATAAAAATAATAAACTTAAATATAAAACCCATAACTAAATAGACGGAAAAGTGTATAGACAAATAGATGGCGTTGCAATGGGCTCTCCTTTAGGACCAGTTTTCGCGAACACTTTTCTATGTCACCTTGAGAAAACATGGTTAGCTGACTGTCCAATTGATTTTAAGCCACTTCTTTATAGACGATACGTGGATGATATTTTTCTCATCTTCAAACATACCGATCACATTCAACATTTTTTAGATTATCTCAACCAGAAACACCACAATATGAAATTTACTAGTGAAATTGAAGTCAACGGATATCTGCCCTTCTTAGGAATTAACATCTTCAGATCACCTTCAGGTTTTTCCACTTCAATATACAGAAAACCAACCTTCACCGGCCTGTATATAAACGCAGATAGCTTCATTCCCAACAAATACAAAACAAGTTTAATCAATATACTTGTTCACCGCGCTTTCACTATCTGTTCAACCTGGCAATTCCTACACGAAGAGTTAGAAAACATAAAGGTGATCTTAAGTAAAAATGGTTTTTCGTTGAACTTCTTAGAAAGATACATCAGACGTTTTTTCAATAACAAATTCCAACCAAACAGCAAAGTAGAAGAAATCAAAGAAGAGATCTATATCAAACTTCCATATACTGGTTACCACAGCTTACAAATCCGACGCAACATCCGTAGAACAATTAAAAAAGCATTTCCCTCTATAGAATTAAGATTTGCTTTCACGACTTTGGAAAAGATAGGATCTCGTTTCCATGTGAAAGACATGATTCCTAGTGATCTCGCATCTAACATTATATACCAATTCAAATGTAGTAGCTGTGCAGCTACGTACGTCGGGAAGACTCGACGTCACTTTAATGTCAGATGTTGCGAACACTTAGGTGTCACTCCTCACTTGGGAAGACGATCAAAAACAGTTCCAAATTCAGCGGTATTCCAACATATGACTGATTCTGACTACCCTATTAGTCGTGAGGACTTCTCAATCATTGGTCATGCAAGTTCTCCAACAGAACTCAGCATCAAGGAGGCATTATCCATATTTCTTTTGAAGCCATCCTTAAACACGCAACAAGACATGGCGTGTTTGAAATTATTAACTTAACCCAATGATTGTCAATGTCATTTTTTACGTTTTCATTAATTATTGTTTGTTCCTTTAAAATTTTAAAGCATCCACTCAAGAAACTAATTATTCTGACGATGATTAAAGTAATAATTGAAACGTCACCATGAATTTTAATTTAGTTATGGGTTTTATATTTAAGTTTATTATTTTTATCAAGTTTAATGGTGTGTCCTTATCTACATATCTGTGATTTGTCGAAATTCCTGTTTTTATGTAAGTTTCATGTCCGTCAATCCTGAGTGGTCTTGCAATTTCTCCAACATAGAAATTGTTGCGTTCACATGGTATTTTGTAGATGCAGCTCTTTGACCTTTTCTGTGTGTTGTTCGTTTTGGTTTTGGACAGGATAGATCTGTATTGGTTAGATAGACAGGATCGATAGATAGATCTATGTTGGTTGTTTTAAATGTTGTTGTTATCTTGTGCTTATTCCCTATACTTTTTCTGATAAGCCCTTTTATGCCTTTTAGGACTACATATCTCTGCCATACACTATACATATGCAACATACAATACATAAAATTTAACTACAGAAACGGACATGAAAAATAGAAAAATCAAAGAAGTAGCCCTCATCTTACTAAATGAAGAAAAAGGGCCTAGCCGGGTAAGATGATGAAAACTGCCTCCAACTCGATTCGAATTCCATATAGGTCACCGTTTAGCATATATAGTGAAACTCACTTTCTGAAATTTTTAGCCCCCTAGGTGGTCATGTGACCCACCTCGAGCCTAATTAGGGTTTTTATGTTTTTATTTTTTATCTCAGCCGCTTCGAGAACTAGCGAAAAACTTTAAATAAAAAAGTTGTAAGCTTTAAAAAGTTCTGTCCGAAAAAAATCCTGTCCGTTCTGTCCGTTTTTTTTTATTTTTGGCGGGGAATTTAAATTTTAGAACGATTTTAAAATTTTAAATGAGTATAAAAAAATATCTAAGACATTCGTTTTCACGAAAAAAATATATAACGTGTATTTTTGCATAATGTTTCACCCTGAAATTTTTAAAATTGGTGAAACGCACCTTTAAAAATAAAAAACCGCATTTTTCCCGTTTTTTACTTTATCGTACTATATACGTAGTATAGTATAATAGATAAAGTTATAGGATCGTGCAAAAAAAAATTTTTCAGATTTCACTTTTTTTCGACGTTTTGAGTCCCCCTGAGTCTAAAAAGCAAATAAAAAAACATGTCGGAAGTATGTACGTACGTACGTATGTCGCCACCGCCCAGCAAAAACTACCGAACCGATTTTGATGAAATTTGGTATGAGTAAGTTTAAGAGAATTTTGTCGAGAAACTAAGCTTTTAAAAAAAACCTCTCAAAGGGGGGCCGAAATAGGGGGGTTATTTAGGGCCCATTTTTGCAAATTTTGACCGAAATGAATGAAATTCAACTCAAAGTAAGATCATCGATAGGTAAATAAAAATACGGAATTTGACATTTCCAAATTCAAAATGGCGGCCAACATGGCCGACCGCCCACCCGACACATTTCCCTACCTATCTAAAAACTTGTTTAAGATAAGTTTAATTTGAAAAAGTCGTTATATAGCCTAAAGATGGAGCTATAAGAAGGATGTTATCGTTTTTCAGAAAAAGTTACGGGTTGCCTATATTTAAGGGTCAAAATTTGACATAAATTTGAACTAGATTTTCTCAAAAATGGCTCCAAGGCATTTTTTTATTTTTTGACATTTTTGATATCCTATCGTTAAATTGAATGACATTAGTCAGGTTTCTTAACTCCCCATAGGAGAAGAGTTATGAATTTTTTATAAAAAAATATTCGAGTGCCCGTAACTTCCTTCTTAATAGAAACTAAAATTTGAAATTTTGCAGACATATATGGTACTTTATTATCTATTATCACAATAAATTTTACCAAAAATATGGCTTCCGGTTGAACCGGAAAAAAATAATAAATCTTAATTTTTTAGATACGCAATGTATATTTTTAAATATTTTGAAAGAATGCAAAATTACCTTTCCAATGGCATAAAATTCATTGCTGTAGCTCAAAAACTCAAAAAGTTACGCTAAATAGAAATTTTGCTATAATCTTATGTGTGTCCTCTCTCACGCGATCATAGGAGAGCATTATTGTAGGGCAGTCAATGAGGGTATTTGGCTCCGAATTCCATCCTACTACATTGATGTACTTGATATTTTCACAGTAAGTAGGGAATAGCTTAAGAAACAAAATCTACCCTATATACTATGGCGCTTTTATCTTGGGGCGGTTCCCACTTCTTCAAGGGGGTGGAAAATTTGTTGATCAAAATAAGCACGGAAGTGGCTAAAGAACCTATTTCTAAGCAAAAACTGGTCTATATTTTTTTTGAGAACTCAATACTTTTTGAGTTATGCGTAGTTGAAAATTGGCCATTTTCATTGAAAAATGACACCTTTTCGGACGGATTTTTTGTGAATACCTTAAAAACTATGCATCGAACTAAAAACACTATATAAAACATTTTTTAGATTATAAATAATAAAGAGATTCGTTCCTTCGTAAATGTTCTATTTATAATACAAAAAGAGATATGGTAGGTGAAAATAGTTTGTTTTTTGGTGCATGCTCAAATTGGTGTATTCAACTTGAAATAACAGAGGAACGGTAGGTTTTAGGTGTATGATGCTACCAACACCTTTTGTAGTGTTTGAAAAGGCCTTTAAAACGAGCACCGTTAAATGCCGGTTACATACAAATTAAGCGAGATATGGTGCAAAAAAAATATATGACTAATGTACTTTAAGGAAAAATGAAAAGTATATACATTTAACTCCCCATCCACCATAATTTAAATGCATTGTTTTTCTTTTGCAATACCTTTTAATATAGTGTTATTTCTACTTTCAAAAAGTTGAACGGATTTAAAATGAATGGTTTTTGTAAAAAATGTGATCAAATTATAAAATGAATTTTTAAATTTTCTTAAAAATCTTCATTTTTCTCCATGTAATTCGAAAATAAAAATATTTCACCCCTGAGAAGTGGTGGGAACCGCCCCCATGATAAAAGCGCCATAGTATATAGGATAGACTTTGAATTAGGAGATTGGGCTACTCCCAAAATTTCATTAAAATCCATGCAGTAGGATAGAATTTGAAGATAATATCTTGTTATTAATATCGCGCATTGACTAGCGTAATCGAAATAGAATGAAATGCAAATATTGTAAACTATTAATTTCTCAGAAAAATGAACTAATTTGAAATGAAAGTATGACTATAATATTCTATTGATGCAATAATCTATACATCTATAGTGTATCCCCGAAATATGGCATCGAACATTTTCTCAAATGCAGGAATTAATGATGCGTGGAACCATAAAATACTTTCAAGTACAGAAAGTGTTTCTAAAATATCAAAATAACGAGTAACTTTGTTATTTTTATAGAATGCCAGTATCTAGTACCATAACGATAATAGATCGGTACGATAAAGTTCTCGGGCGGCCCTTCCGTCCAGCGTTTTTTTTTTTCGTTTTTTGATACACTTTTATACATATTTTCCAAAAAAGGTAACACCATCACTAGAATAGGTAAAAAACTGAAAAATAATTGGGGTTTGCTTAATAAAAATTTTTTGTAATGCCATCCATTTTCAAGATACAGGGCGTTGAAGAAAACAAAATTTTACACATTTTTTACGATTTTGCTGAAACTACTGGCAACATTGTAATAAAATTTGGCGAGTTTTAAGAGGTAGTTGTTGTGCATTTTTTGAGATATAATTAAGAATTTTATATTTATCATTGTCGCGCATATTGGTAATGGTCTGAAATTTTTAAAGAAAAAAGATAGTACGCCACTGACATATTTCAAATTTACAATCGTTTTTGAATTCCTCGTTCAATTTGTGACAAAAAATCTATCTTCCTATTTTTTCATCCGACGCGCCATTTTTATTTAAAAAATAAAACATCTTAACCCTTACAAAGTATTCGAACTTCTAGTAGTTTCTACATCTACATAAGTACAGTAAACTCGCGATTATCCGAGGTAACTGGGACTGTGACTACCTCGGATACGGAAAAACTCGGTTAACACTGAGATTTGAGATTGGTTATATTGATAGAAAAGCACGTAAATGATCATAACTGTGGATATTTTAATGACAAAATTAATACAGTACTGTCTATTAAAGATAATAAAAACATTTACCTTATCAATATTACTGTTTAAAAAGTCTTTGATTTTGCATAAGCTTTATTTCTCTTTTTGATATTGAGGCGGTTGTTGCGCCAAGGTTGAAAATTGTAACTCACAAGTTATGACTTTTGCCTCGGTTAACCGAGGGGCTCGGATGACCGAGTCTCGGATAATCGCGAGTCTACTGTACATCCAATATAAAAACTAATTCAAATACTTTGGAAGCGTTAAGATATTTTATTTTTTGTAGCAAAACGGCGCGTCGTATGAAAAAATGTGAAGATAGTTTTTTTATCGCAAATTTAATGAGGAATTCAAAAATGATTGTTAATTTACAATGTATCAGTGGCGTACTATCTTTTTTTCTTTGAAAATTAAGACAATTACCCGTATGCGCGCCAATGATGAATATCAAATCCTTAATTGTATGTCAAAACATGCACAATAGCTACTTCTTAAAACCCGCCAAGTTTTATTACAATGTTGCCAGTAGTTTCGGCAAAATCGTAAAAAATGTGTAAAATTTTGTTTTCTTCAACGCCCTGTAACTTGAAAATGGATGGCGTTACAAAAAATTGTTATTAAGCAAACCCCAATTATTTTTACCTATTCTAGTTACGGTGTTACCTTTTTTGAAAAACAATGTATAAAATTGTATCAAAAAACGAAAAAAAAAAAATGCGGGTTTTTTATTTTTAAAGGAGCGTTTCACCAATTTTAAAAATTTGAAAAAATTCAGGGTGAAACATTATGCAAAAATACACGTTATATATTTTTTTTGTGGAAACGAATATCTTAGTTATTTTTTTATACTCATTTAAAATTTTAGAATCGTTCTAAAATTAAAATTTCCCGCCAAAAATTAAAAAAAAAATTCGGACAGAACTTTCTAAAGCTTACAATTTTTTTATTTAAAGTTTTTCGCTAATTCTCGATGCGGCTGTGATAAAAAATAAAAACATAAAAAGCCTAATTAGGCTCTAGGTGGATCACGTGACCACCTAGGGGGCTAAAAATTTCAGAAAGTGAGTTTCACTATATATGCTAAACGGTGACCTACACTCACCGGCAGAGAAAACGGGCACCCCAAAAAATGGGTCATTTTTAATGTCTTGTATTTCCTAAACCTGATGTCCGATTTAAGTAATTTTTTTAATATGTTATAGCCTTATTCTTTATCAATATCGCTGTAATAATATTGTTGCTAGACAGGTACATTGTCATTGTATACAGGGTGTACGAATCAAACTATGTTTTTTTCTCAAACTTTGGAACAACCTGTGGAATGTTCTAGCTTTTATAAAATACTGAAATTATAACCAAACTATAGCCTCAGGTTTTCTTAACATTCTGTTTTTTGATTCATTCGCTTATGTTAGATAATAAAAAAGTTAAGCACTTTAACAACTACCCCTGTTTTTCGTTAATACAGGGTGTTTTTAAATAAGTACGGCAAACTTTAAGGGGTAATTCTGCATGATAAAATAATGACAGTTTGCTTTATAAACGTATGCCCGCAAATGCTTCGTTTCCGAGATAGGGGGTGTTGAAATTGTTCTTACAAACTGACGATTTATTTATTTCTCTAAAACGGTTTGTGATATGCAAATGAAATTTGGTAGATTTTAAGAGGTAGTTATTGCGCATTTTTTGGCATACAATTAAGAATTTTATATTCACCATTGGCGTGCATACGCGTATAAATATTTTAGATATATCCCGTATGCACGCCAATGGTGAATATAAAATTCTCAATTGTATGCCAAAAAATGCGCAATAACTAGCTCTTAAAATCTACCAAATTTCATTTGCATATCACAAACCGTTTTAGAGCAATAAATAAATCGTCAGTTTGTAAGAACAATTTCAACACCCCCTGTCTCAGAAACGAAGTATTTGGGGGCATAAGTTTATAAAGCAAACTGTCATTATTTTATCATGCAGAATTACCCCTTAAAGCGTGCCGTACTTATTGAAAAACACCCTGTATTGACGAAAAACAGGGGTAGTTGTTAAAGTGCCTAAGTTTTTTATTATCCAACATAAGCGAATGAATAAAAAACAGAATGTTAAGAAAATCTTTGGCTATAGTTGGGTTTTAATTTTAGTATTTTATAAAAGCTAGAACATTCCACAGGGTGTTCCAAAGTTTGAGAAAAAAATACAGTTTTATTCGTACACCCTGTATACAATGACAATGTACCTGTCTAGCAACAATATTATTACAGCGATATTGATAAAGAATAAGGCTATAACATATTAAAAAAATTACTTAAATCGGACATCAGGTTTAGGAAATACAAGACATTAAAAATGACCCATTTTTTGGGGTGCCCGTTTTCTCTGCCGGTGAGTGTATATGGAATTCGAATCGAGTTGGGGGCAGTTTTCATCATCTTACCCGGCTAGGCCCTTTAATGTGTAGCGAACCAATCAGCAGGATATAGAAGACTTTGGCTGCCAATACCTAGAGAAGTGAACAACAAAAACATACAACTAATAGAGAACAGGGAAACGTGAAACACTATCATATACTACACATATGCAACTTACAACTTTTTTACCCCAAAGAACACTTCCACTTCCAAACATAGAATCACATAACACACAGAATTATTGAACAAATAGGCAGAATAATCAGTATTTGATATATCACAGAGCATAAAAACATCCAACCTCACATATTTCCAGCAATAGTTGGCTGTTGTCTACAACCGTCGTCATAGGCAAAGAACAATTTTCTATTGACTGGGATATGACGTAACCTCTACAATAACAAAAATTATTATCGGTTGTACATACATTATCAAAAAATTATTGTTATTAATCTTTTTTGATAACTATTTCCGCAGTGGAAATCGAAACGTTAAGTATTTTTAGGTAAAATTAAAATATGTAGTTATTGTCCTTACTACCTAACTGTGGTGTTGTGTATGTCGTTTAAATACCTAAATCTAAGTACATACTAGAAACAGGAGTTTAAACGACGGTACCGTTACACTATTTGAATCCTTCGAGAACGATAAGACCAATATGAATTTTGACTGAAATTGTGTGGTACCTACTAGCGAAAATGTTAAACAAATTCAAAATAACTCAAAATTATTATGTGAGAAGCAGTGGCGGCTTTTGGGGGTAGGCAGGATAGGCCGGGCCTACTCAATAATTTTAAGAGCTTTAAAATAGAAAAAGACATATTCAAAAATTATGTTAAATCACGTAAATAATTTTAACTGTACTAAATCACTCAATACATTAGCGTCCGTTAAGACAACTTTGTTATTACCAAATTCACAGAAAGTATCGAATCGTAGTCAGGCATTTTAAATATCATTAATAGGCCCGCTCGGAGCTGGCCGACTCCGCTCACATAAGATCTCCGTACAAAAAGTGTTCGAAGTGAAGCAGCTTGCCGGACAATGATTTTTATATTGTCGTGTTATGCCTGGTGTACAGGCCCCATTCAAACTGGCCTTCGCCCACTTCGCGTGCCTCGTTGCTACGCTACTTGTAACAATTATCGAATTGTAACTGACTGCACAAAGCAAAGAGAGAAGAATAAACCTGCTCTATAAATAATAAAATATGTAAACTATTTGTATATTTTAGTTCATAATTTGATTTAGTTTTAAAAATATAATTAAATGTAAATCTGTTACAGTTACCTTCTAAGTATTTCTATAATGTGGGAAATAGAGGTTGAACCTCGCAAAATGGACACAAGTCCGGTTTTATTTTATTTCTGGTATATCCAGGGGAGCTTATTATGTGACTAACTTTTTCTTAAAAAATTTCGCCGCGGAACCCCCATTTCATCCCTTTAAAGGGTGTGGTTTTGTGTGTTTGTGGTTTTTGCGTAACGTAGCCCTTCCTGTACGTTTTGCAAAAAATTTACTTAATAGTAAAATGAAGAGACTATATTTCCTACCATTTATTTCCCGACAGCATATTATGTCTATCACCCACCGTTTAGCGGGGGTGGCGCCCCAATGTTGACAAATTTTAAAAAAAGATGTTTTAAAAATATATTTTTCCCTAACTGTAATGAAAATTAAGAAGAAACCCTAGGGAAATTAATCACAAGTAAGTGACTGATTTTTTGGTATAGGTTTCATTTAAGGGGAATTGTCCATTTTTTAATTACGGGGTGTTACATTTCAAAAAACCCCTTTTTATACCATCTCAACCGCCTATGCTATGTAGAGTAAAAAAACTTTCAGCGATTGTCCGTGTACTAGTGTTATTTACAAATTTCTATAATGCACCCCCATTTTTTTTCCGGAAGCACCAAAAAAAAAGGGGAATTAATAAAGAAAGTGATTTTCTTGGAATCCTTCGCACACCATGCTCTTTATTAAAATGCTTCATATATCATTTTGTGCACATTCTTATTACCCATGCATGGACAACAAAAGCGATTTCTTAATGCAACCCCTGTAGCCAAAAAAAAATAAATAAAAGGGGGTTGAAAATTTTTTTTTTTGCTTTTTGACCCATATGGACATATGCTCCATCAATAGGGTTTTTCATAAATATATATGATTATTGCAACATCCCTGCGGAAACTACCCCTATCCTTGAAAATAAACTGCAGAAACTACCCCTCTCCCTTGGAGAGCATGCTTTGACGATTTTCTCATTACCTATGCATTTTTTTAAAACAAACTTATATAGAATTAAAGACCACTATTTTCTGAACAAATAACGTCCTATGCACTTTTTTCGTATAAGCAACCGTTACGACACAGTGGCGCCGCAAACCTCAGAAATGTTTTGGCGGGCTCCAGTTTTTGTTTTTTTTTTTCGTCACCTATTCATTTTATGGATAAGATACTTATGGAAAATAAAAGAACACACTGTCTGATACACATTATGACTTTGCATATTTTATTTTCTTTGCACCCTAAAACCACAGTGGTGGCCCAAAATCAATTTTTTTATTATTTTCTTTATTAATTCTCCTTTTTTTGGGGTGGTTCAGGGGAAATATGGGGGTGCATTATACAAATTTGTTAATAACACTAGTACATGGATAATCGCTGAAAGTTTTTTTTAATCTAGCGTAGGCGGTTCAAATGGTATAAAAAGGGGTTTTTTAAAATGTAACGCCCTGTAATTAAAAAATTTGCAATTGCCCTTAAATGAAACCTATATCAAAAAATCAGCCACTTATTTGTGATTAATTGCCGCAGGGTTTCTTCTTAATTTTCATTACAGTTAGGGAAAAATATTTTTTTAAAACATCTTTTTTAAAAATTTGTCAACGTTGGGGCGCCACCCCCGCTAAACGGTGGGTGATAGACATATGCTCTCTCGAAATAAATAGTAGGAAATATAGTCCTCTTCATTTTACTATTAAGTAAATTTTTTGCAAAACCTACAGGAAGGGCTACGTTTCGCAAAAACCACAAATTACCCCCTTTAAAGGGATGAAAAGGGGGGTTGCGGGGCGAAATTGTTTAAGAAAAAGTTTGTTTCATAACGAACACCCCTTGATATACCAGAAAAAAAAATAAAACCGGACTTGTGTCCATTTTGCGAGGTTCAACCTCTGTTTCCTACACTATTATCCATAAAAATAAATTTATATTTGCATATCATTTATTATTATACATAGCTATATGTAATTTGCTGGCTTGGCCTACCCAAAATTTTACCCCACCAGCCGCCACTGGTGAGAAGATGTATATGTTTTAGCAGATGAGTTATAACCCGGTCTATATAGACATTTCAAATAACAAAAATTGCCGGAGAGCCAAATTTTGGTGGAGAGCTAGGGTATACCATAACAAATAAAGTTTAAAAAGTCCCCATCGATCCCATGTGTGCGTCAAAAGTTATTCGGGGTCAAAGGTCAAAATTTGAGAATTTTTGGATTTTTTTCGAAAACGTTTTATCAAAAAAAAAAACTTAAACCAAAGTTGTAGATCTTAAAATTCTCTACAAAAATGGTCCTTACTATTTTTTCCTAAGAGTTGCCATTCCTGAGATATCGCGATTCAAAGAGTCACATTATACATGATATGCACACGTTTCTCTTCATTAAAATCACAGGAGTTTTCCTCTGTTGTACTAAACTGGACATTTGAGCAAGACTGACCTTGGCAGTTGGTACACACTAGAGAACACAGCAACCCGACTTTTTTACATCCACATTTGGCACTACAACCTTTTTTGCAATTGCAAAAAATAGTGTTAAGGAGTTTTTTTGGAGCAGGTGTGAGTAAGGTTTTAATCGGTTCCAGAGTATTATCTATTAATTTCCGACCCCAGTCTTCTGGATTCAGTTCATTGCCTAGCCATGTTTGAACTTGTTTGATAATATACTCGATACAAATGTTGAAAAGCAGATACTGATGTTGGAGGAAGACATGACTAAAATTTTTTATTTCATTAGTAGTTCCAAAATGACACAAAATCTAGGCATCGGATAAAAAAGTATATTTGAAGAAAGTGTATTTTTTTGTTCTTCTTAATGGCGGTACAGGCTCGTTTTTTTAATATTGTATTTAATTACAGAGTAATTTCCACATATTAATATATTTTTTAAATTGGGCTCTGTACCGCCATTCTTTATTATATTACGAATACGTGTGCCAAATATCTCGAAAAAATATTCAAAATGACAGCCGAAATCTTGGAACGCGTTTTGGCTACCTGTTGATCGCTACTGTATCACCTTAAAAAAAATTACTTTAATCGGACATCAGGTTTAGGAAATACAAGACATTAAAAATGACCCATTTTTTGGGGTGCCCGTTTTCTCTGCCGGTGAGTGTATATTATAAACTACTATTAAATTGTAACGAAATTAATGTTTTGTATTCGGATTTCGGATGCTTTCATAATAGACATTTTTAAATTAAACCTATATTTTTATTTTATTACCTGAGTGAGTTGGTGAGGAAAATACCTACCGGATTAATAGGAGCCTTTAAATTTGGTGAGGAAAATACCTGTCGGATTATATGTTTTCACTGGTTGGTGAGGAATTTACCTCCGCCCGTGTACGTAACCATATTCTAATTAAAAATCAATCTTAGTTGAGGCGTGTTACTTAATATTCTAATTAGACGGTGTAGGATATCAAATCTTTAATGATCAATATAATAACAATATGAAACAGGTTTGGTGGCCTAATTTCTTTTTTATTAACACATAAACAGTCCTTAATTAGACACTTATTATTTTCCCGTTAGTAGTTCCGGGGGATTTTTTAAATGATTATATTTATCTAAATAATACATTGTAGGTACATCTGAATCTTGAATGGAAATATCTAAAATAACGAAACAGCTAATACGAAGCAATTGACTGAAAAGTGAAAATCTATTAACGGATTGATACTAAAGTAATAGTAGAGAATATGATATTGGAAAAATCAAAAGAATTTTAGAATGACCTAAAGAGCTAATTTTCAAGTCCTCCCTCTCCCTCCCAAAACTTTATCCTTCGTAAGGATGTAGTGACGTTATGGTATTCGACGTATGGTTGCTATCCTGCTCTTTACTTGACCTAACCATCGGAGTGGCGATCTGCCTTGGGTTTCACCATCTACTTTACCTTCAGTTACTTATCTTTCCACACCTAACCAAAACCTGAAGCACTTTTTGTGAAAAACTCATTATAACTTTTTTAAAGTGTTTGAAAAACCGTTATTTTTGTTTTTAAAAATAATTCCTAGCATTAAAATTAAGCAACTTACACTCATAATAAAGTGGGTTCCTTTTTTTTGGTAAAAAATCGTGAAAATCGTCCCCTAATTAGCATCTCAAATGAAATTAATCATTACCGGTTCAAAAGTTGCTTTACTCGTATATTAGTATGATAGAATTGATCCAAAAGATAGCATAACCCAGACATCCAAAGTGAAAGTTATCTTCCTACACCAAATTGTTCTATATGGTCCACATAATGTTAAAGAAAAAAGTCACACCATTTTGAACGTCGGGTTTGGGGGGGGGGGAGGGGGGAGAAATTGGTAAATTCGTAGTTTTTTACGTTTTTCGTCAATATTTCTAAAACTGTGCGGTTTAGCATGAATAACCCTCTATACAAAAATGTTCAACATTAAATTTGAAATAAAAATGATCCTACGCATAATCCTTCTAAAATGAACGGTTCCAAAGTTACGGAGGTAGTATAATATAATTGGTAGCAAAATTGGTAATCAGCAAAGGAAAAATAGAAACGGAGGAATAAAAGTGAAAATTAAGAAAGAAAATTATTGTAACGGAAAATTAAATACCATAACTGAAAATAAAGGCTGAAAATAACTGAGAAAGTTTTTAAAAGTAGGTATATAAAAAACAACGATGTGACGTTTGAAACGTTACAAGTTTTCACCCTTAAAAAACCAAAAGCGTACAACTCAATATAGAAAATGAACTAGATGGTGAAATGAGCCTAATCCCAAATTTTTGTACAAATCGATGCTGGACGAAAAAATTGCGAGGTTTTGCTATTTTTTCAGCTTCATTTCCTAACCTTTATGGAATTTTACTGTTAAATCTAAAATATGTACGGTCTGGTGGGGGTAGGCTAATTAAAATTTCGAATACTGCACATTGAATAATATCTTCTTGAATTCTTGCTGGATAATAATTGCTTAAATCGTTCTTCTTTTACATGTAATTTAGTAATTAAATTAGCTATTAGCTCTTGTATCAAACTTGATTTAAAATATATCATGGTCGATGAATCATATATATTATGAACATAATGAATGTTGATTTTCCTGATTTTCAGTAATAATAATTTTATTGCCATAACTCAGCTTTAATCGTATCTTAATTGTCCTGTTATCACAAGCCGTATTTTTGCAAATATTTTTTAATAATTCGTTTAATGTAAACTGTCAGTCATCGCTATTTTCAATGGATGTAAATATTCCATTAATTATTATCAGATTCGTCGGCTTCATCTTGATGACGACTAGAGATTTAAAATTTCCGGAAAAATTGGGTGCAGGAAAAAAACCTGTTTTTTTTCGGAAAAAAACAGGGAAAAAAGGAAAAATACGGAAAAATTGAAATTTCTTACAATGTACTAAACAAATTCTGCATCCCGTATTAAAATCCATAAATTTTTAGAACTGGATAGATCTAAATTATCAGAAGTGCATTTTGTCTTTAATTATAAAAGACACAATATTAAATATTCTCCAACAAGTTGACCAGACTAGTTCTCTCATTGAAATCTTGCTAAAATATGTTGAAGAACGCTACGAATTTTGTTCTAAGTAGATTCACTTTGCAGCCAATCTTCTTGGTGTTCGCTTTAAAGGAGAACAATTGAATGAAGACCAACTAATGGAAGCTATAGACTTACATTTCTGAAATGACTCATTCACTAAATCTAGATGTAGCGAAGGTGGTTACAAATCTGGCCCAATTTAGAACAAAAACTGGATTCTTTTGGTCTAAATTCTTTATGGGATAGTTCGAATAATACTCATCCCGTTATATGGTGGCAAGGTTTGTGTACATCGCAGCCACTTATGCCAATTGCCTCCCGAATTTTAAATGGATCTCCATCTTCCGCCTCTTCAGAAAGAAACTGGTCTTTACACAGCCTCATACATACAAGCAAACGAAATATATTATCACAGGATAAAATTCAGAAGTTGTTGCTATTCATTTAAATTTGGTTATAAACGAAAAACAGATATTCATTTACGATGCTGGACCAGATCCACTTTTAGAAGAAACTGACAAAAATCATGTTGTTTTATCCGTCCAGGATGATGAGGCAGGGTTCGAGTCTGAATCAGATGCTTGGTCTGAAGATTCAGACTCAGATTAAAGTATACCACTGAGCGCTTTGGTTAAATAATGTACTTTCTACGTTTGAAGTTTGGGTTTGGATACTTTGAATTATTAGATAATAATATAATTTTTGACCGTATATACGTCATGTTTGTACTAATAATATAATTTTTGACCGTATATACGTCATGTTTGTACTTATATCTTAGATATTATTACGATTATTTCATTCATAGGAGATTCTGACCAATAGAAAGATACATAAATCTAAATTAAATCGATAATTTTTGATAATTTCCCGTCGTCAAGTATATTACGTCAGATGCCCTTCGTTGCTACGAAAAAATACATTCAGTGACATTAATGACAATTAATGTTTTAAAAATTATAAAAGTGATGACTTTCAACCGTAAAATATTTATAACAACTGTGTGTTTAATTGTACTAATTTGTACTTAGGTACATAAATAAATTACAATAAAATTTTGGTTTTGAACAGTTTTATTCATGAAATAATCGCAACAAATTGCACTCGATCTCTAAAATTAATATAGAATTTTTGCCCTCGTGACACTTTTGACATAATTTTGACTAGATATTGTAAAAGTTGCACCAATAGTAAAAAAATTCGCACTACAAGTTGTTTTATCCTCCAGAACACTTCTTCGCTTTTTAAAACTTTCACTTTATAAAAAATAAAATTTTCAAATACCAATACCGCGTAAGGTTTACCTCGATCACTTTCTATTAAACATGCCATTTTTGTCAAAATTCCAATTGTGACTAAAAATAAAATACTATAATTAATTAATTAATTATTATAATTATAGGTACCTACTGTAATTTAATAGCAGATAAATAATTAAATTGAATGCCTTTTAGTAAAACCTACCTGAAATAACTGAAATACCTAACCATTTTGGTCTTGGTGAGGAAAATACCTGTGGGATTATGACATACCGTTATAAACGCAGGCAAGATTATTTTGGTGAGGAAATTACACCCGCCGAAGTACACACATCGGAAAAGTTTAGGGATATTTTTATAACATAATAAAATTAATAAAAATAAATTCATGTGGTCGTTTACGTACTATGATTCGTCCTATTTTCGATTACAGTTGTCATTTGTACGGAACTGCCGCAAACACACATTTG